>NW_020539721.1:2500-28815 GCF_003426905.1 Ctenocephalides felis
TATAATGCAAAATGCGTGCAAGTTGTCAATGTGTAAAATACGTGCAAGTTGTCAATTTGGCATAATGCGTGCAAGTGTGTCAATTTCAGAATACGTGTAAGTTGTCAATGTGCAAAATACGTGCAAGTGCTATTTTTATTTAATTTTTGTAATATACTCTAAATAATAGTAACTTCCAACCTATAAATATTTCGATTCTTTTATAATAAAATATTCAGTAATTTATTTCCTTTTAAAAAAAATATTCAGTATTTATATAAATTTCAAACTACATCTAGTAAACTTTTAAGGGACATTTGCGAGTAAGCCTAACTAGAATCATGCATCGAAACAGGTTAAAACATTTTCCGGCTTTTGAAATCAGTTACTTACGGGTACATCAGACTACATCAAGTAAACTGTTAGGGGACATTTGCGAGTAAGCCTAACCTAGAATCATGCATCGAAACAGGTTAAAAACATTTTCCGGCTTTTGAAATCAGTTACTTACGGGTACATCAGACTACATCAAAGTAAACTGTTAGGGGACATTGCGAGTAAGAACCTAGAATCATGCATCGAAACAGGTTAAAAACATTTTCCGGCTTTTTGAAATCAGTTACTTACGGGTACATCAGACTACATCAAGTAAACGTTAGGGGACATTTGCGAGTAAGCTAACCTAGAATCATGCATCGAAACAGGTTAAAAACATTTTCCGGCTTTTTGAAATCAGTAATTACGGGTACATCAGACTACATCAAGTAAACTGTTAGGGGACATTTGCGAGTAAGCCTAACCTAGAATCATGCATCGAAACAGGTTAAAAACATTTTCCGGCTTTTTGAAATCAGTAACTTACGGGTACATCAGACTACATCAAGTAAACTGTTAGGGGACATTTGCGAGTAAGCCTAACCTAGAATCATGCATCGAAACAGGTTAAAAACATTTTCCGGCTTTTTGAAATCAGTAACTTACGGGTACATCAGACTACATCAAGTAAAACTGTTAGGGGACATTTGCGAGTAAGCCTAACCTAGAATCATGCATCGAAACAGGTTAAAACATTTTCCGGCTTTTTGAAATCAGTTACTTACGGGTACATCAGACTACATCAAGTAAACTGTTAGGGGACATTTGCGAGTAAGCCTAACCTAGAATCATGCATCGAAACAGGTCAAACTACTTTTAGAAAAATATTGTTTTTGGGTTTTTAGGAATGACATATATTTATTCTATTATTTATTTACATGACATGGTTTAAATACAACATTTTTATTTCTTTAAGTTACATTTTTATTTAAAATAAAATTTCTTGCATTTAGCTAATACAATTTAAATAAATTAATATCTGAAATCTTGCTTGCTTTCCAGTCGAGGATGCTTTTCACGAGATAGTAGTGTCGCTGTCATAACACCTTCGCGATTTTGCTCTAATACGCGTTTTGATACATTAGCCAGTAATTGAACATGTCTCTCAGTTCCCTGAATGTGGACCGGAATTTTAGGGTCACTCCATGGACACTCATTGCTTTGTAGATATTGTACTAGATGTTCATGAGGAATATTTAGCGTAAAGGCTGGTTCGGATATATTTGAATAATCATCCATATCTATCATATTAGTATAGTCGGTGCATTCGAAATTTAGTTCGGGTGTTTTGTAATCTCTCAATTGCGTCAGGTCTTCACATTATTACGGTAATATAAGATTTTTCTTATAGCTGAATCTCGTATTTCCTTTTTATTATCAAACAACATTGCTAATAAAATATTTTCTGAGTGAGCATAGTATGCGTTTTCTTTAGCAACATTGTTCACAATTTGTCTCAAATTCGAGTCTAAATATTGCGTCCAGCTAATAAATTTATAAAATAATATACTACCATACACCACAGAGTTGTAATATTTAATGTTAAAGTACATTGGAATATATACTTTCATTACGTAGTTTGCCAGAATTTTCAAATTTTTGGAAGGCTTATTAGTAGTTACATATAACCGAAGTAAGCCAACATATAACCGAAGTGAGCCAACGGGAATGTGCTATTGGCCCTGGTTTCATGTTAGCTAAGTCTGTCGATACTTCTCCAGAAGCAACTGCTTTAGCTATTTTTATTAAATAACTTGAGTCAGTTGTCGATTCAGCAGGACTTATATCAGCCAAATTTTCAAGTGGGATTGTTTCAAAGTCTTTTACCGGCTGGAAGTATATAGGAAAAAATAAATTATATTGAATTTGAACATAGGGTATTAAAAATAGTAAATATGTTATAACTCACCGGTATATTTTCGCATGTTTCAATTTGTTTGCTTAATATTCCAGTTTTTGTTCGTGGTCCAGTGGTCAATGATTTTTCCAAATAGTTAAATAAATGGCGAAGTGGAAGTTCGTTAAAGTGGAGAAGACACACAAACCAATGCAGTGGCCTGTTTAACTGAATTTCAAATCGACGTAAAATACCATTTTTTACGCCTGTATTTGCTGGTTCACCATCGCAACATATGCCTATCAAAGAATCGAGAGCTATTCCTTTATCGGCGAAAAACTCGTTCAATTTGATTACTTTACTTTCCGAATCTTCATTTTCAATTTTGTGTAACCCAACAATTGGCCATTCGGTTCCTTTAAAATAACTAAATGCGCTTCTTTAATCATTCGTGGGTGAAACTTCTTATCGATTTTTTCCATGGTAATAGAATCATTTTTTCGGCCGTCGAATGAAAATGCTATTAATTCAGAAGAATCATATCGTTTGTGTAGAGCTTGCCTATTTTTCTGCCTCTCGCGAACGCTTTTATTTTTGTCCATAATGACAGGATTGCCCCAATCATCCGTTATGCCCAGGTCACGCAGGATTGCCGTCACCACGCCAGACCCAACTCTATCAGAAATTGCAAATCTGTCGCACATTAAGGCATAGCTTGGAGCCTTATATCTTCGACTATATGGACCACGTTTTATATGAGAAGTATTTTGTAAACTTTCCGAACTGCTTTTTAAAATCAAAATCAACATCTGGAGTATATGTCTCACCTGGAGTAATATTGCTAGTTATTGTAGATTCTGATACTTCATCTTCAATTTTTATAATATATTCTGGTATCGTAGATTTCCTCTCATTATGTTGATCCATCATAAACGCTTGTAAATGTTTTGGGATCAATCCACAAGAACACAGTAATCTTCGCAAATCGCATTTGCATTTTCCAATATAAAATAATTCTTTCGTGGATTCTACAAACTCCTGAAATGATGCTTGGGTAGACTTGCTTTTATTTGTACTTTTATATTTATCAATCAATCGGTTCAATTTTCTAGCGATACTTCGTTTCTCCATAATTGGAATATCAATTTTTTCCCACGTCTGAATCAATTTCGTTACCACATTTGGAGTAAATGTTTTATATGAAAACATTTTATTTTGTTTTTTTGATTCTTCGGCCAAATAAAAATAATACCTGATAATTTCCATACTTGTCGGAAGATTTACACCAGTAAATTCTTTTGCTTCCCCAAATGTAATTGATCATGCGAGCGCATATGATTCAAATTACTAGCACTTGCGCCTGAATTTAAATAAGAATTCGCCATTGATACTTCACGTCTAACTGGAGAACTGAAATGAAGATTTATGCGAATTTTCCACATTAATATATTCTTTTCGAAAGTTCGAGAATTATTATAAAAAAATACTAGCGCACTCTGATGGAAATAAATAACAACAAACTAAACCCGATATAAAAACCCCCGTACAAACTATTAAAAGAAATATAACTTACAATTGGAATTATTCACATGCCTAAATTAATATATTAACTTATTAAAAACAGTATTTTATTGAAAATTTCGCTGGCTAAAGAGTTATTTGCGATATATGGTTTTGAAGTCAAAATTCATTTAAATAACACATATATTTCATATGAAAAGGTGCCCATATCGCTTAATTTTACTTCTATAATGATTCGGCCCACCCTAATATATATATATATATATATATATATATATGACCGTTAACCGTTGAACCGTCCGGCCGTGTTTTTTTAAGTGTCGTAATTTCTCTGACACAATTAAATATTCCGGAATCGGATTCCAAAAAAGTGTGGGCAGCATATGGATACTATTAACAACTTAAAACAAACAATTACAGCCAAAAATACGGTAATAGGTGATAAAATGACAATATTAAAGGATAAGAAATACATAATACAACATCTTGAAGAAAAATTAAGATACTGCAATTTTTAAAGCCAAATGAAAAGAAAAAAGAGGTTCTGTCAACTGCGCCCAGTATTGAGAGTAATACTGAGAAGGCAGCATCCAAGAAGCCAAAACATAAATCTACCAACAAAGCGGCAATGCTAATAAGGTCTCAAAGGAACAGATGAGAGTCGCAGCAGCAACTGGTTTAAAGGAATTAGACAAGCGTAAAAGCAAAACCTTTCAAGATGCGGTTGCCAATACGGAACTGCCTACTAAATCGACCCAAGCTGAACAACAATCAGTTGAAGCAACTAACGATGGGCCTTTGACTTTGGTCCAGAAAAAAGTCGCCAAAACAAAAAACAAAGCCATAAAGAAATAAATGAGTGTAAACACTACACTCGCGGGAGTTGTGAGGTAAGCCCACTTGCGTGTGATTCGCCTGGCACCGGAAACATCGACAAAAACTCTAAAAAATTATTTAAATGAAAAAAACTTCAAAAACATTGATAGTGAGAAAATGGCTTCAAAACATCCGAAAACATAGTAAGAAAAGAAAGAATAGAAAGAATAATATCTCCGGACGTTTGGCCAAAAGGAGTCTGGGTGAACAGTTTTTTATTCCATCTGGGAGAAAAAGCAGAGAAAAATTGTTAAACTGAACTAATAAAATGTCCTTGAATATTCAATGTTTATCCTTTAAAACGGAGGCATTAACAAAAGTTGTCCATGACAATAAAATAAACATTCGTTTCGTTTCGTTTATGTGAACATGGCTTGGCAACGAGCAAATCGACCTGTATGGCATACGTGATTTTCGGCTAGTCAGCTTATTCTACCGGAGGTGTTGCCATTTACTGTCGGAAAAAGATAGAACGTTGCGTCGAGATTGAGTACAAGCTTTCCAATGAATGAAAATTCAAAAGCATGAATTGTTTCAACGCGACTGTCAAAACCATCTTATAAACCTATTTATACAATAAATACATTCTTTAATCTAAGTTAATTATTAATTGTCATTAGAATAATCTTGAGTTGTTCATTGACATTACAATAGTTATATTATAATATTGTAATAAAAAAATGTACTGACGTAAATTGTAAATATTTAATTTAGTTAAAGTATATATATATATATATATATATATATATATATATATATATATATATATTCTAGCAAACCCGACAAACTCCGTTTCGCCACCAGATGGTTTCATGAGAAAGATAAAGAAATTTTTTGTTTGTTTTATATTTGACAAGGAAAAATTTAATTTTATTACACAACAGTAATGAATTTATTTCGATTACGAAAATGTATGGTTTTGCTTCTCTTCGTAGTAACTTCTCTAAGTATATGAAAGAGAATCCGCAAATTATCCGTTTTATTGAAGTGCTCTTTGGTAAACCACATTTTTTAACTTCCCGTAGGGTAAGTTATTGTAATCGTCCAAAAATCGAAATTAAAATTTTTTACATTTCTCGACGTTTTGAAGGTTTCTGAATATTTTGGCATACTTCAGAAAAAATGGATGTGTGTGTGTGTGTGCGTATGTATGTATGGATACAATTTTCCAGTCACGTTTTCGGGCGCACGGATCAACCGATTTGAATTGTTCAAAAACATTCGATTTCTATTGATAGGAAGATAAGCTGATTAGTTTTTGGCAGAGGCAGGTTCAGCCGTTTCGGAGAAACCGAGCAAAGAGTGCAGAAAATAGAAATCGAGTTTTTGAGAGAACGGAGTATCCGATTTGAATGATCTAAAAAATATTCAATTAGTAATGATTGGGAGAAGTGGTTATTACTTTTTGCCAAAGGTAGGCCATGCCATTTCAAAGATACAGAGCTAAATGTTGAAAAATGGCAGTTTTTGAGAGAACTAAGCGTCCGATTTAAATGATTCAAAAAACTTTCTGCTTGTTTTAACAAAATAATTGATTTTGGAAAAAAAAATTTTTGTTTCAGGATATATTTTTTATCAATTTTTTTTTTTTACATATTTTTGTATGTCGAAAATAAATCAGATTTTATTTTTAATTCTGAATAATGTCCTAATATACTTTCAACAAATAATTTCAACTTTGCAATTCAGTTTATATATATCTTATAAATATTAGACAATGTTACAATATTATAATAATCTATTTGAAAACATTCATTATTCCTCAAACATTTCGTTACGGTACGGGAAGTTCCAGCAATTTTCCTTAAGGCACGATGCCACGCTAGTTGTTTTTTGGCCTGACGATAACACAAACAAAGCGGATGGTTTTCCAACTCGTGAACAGGCAACGTATAACTGTCCATGTGAAAAACAATGATTTTCTAAATAATCTTTTTCAAATTTATCCCGCAAACACTAAGCGATTTTCCTTGCAACTTGTTAATTGTCATTGCAAACGCAAAGCGGACTGGAAATTGCAATCGTTTGAAGTCAAACGGAAGACTAGTCGGAATCATTGGTATGTCACCAAATCGCCAGCAATTTTTGATTGAATGGTGAAATTCAGTGCGTGTACATCATTATTCTTTGCGGCAAGAATTGCTCGTTGACTTAACTAAGCATAATTCTGATAATTCTCGCTAATTTCATTACTCAAATTTTTAATTGCGTTGCGTAAAGTTCCAGCAATTTGCATCAAGGCACAATGCCATGCACCACCAATTTTCTAAGCCATAAACCTTGCGGAGCCCGAAAACTTTCCAACAAATGCAAAATTGTCGAAATCGGTTCGCGCGTTCTGGAGTTATATCGTCAGGAAGAAAACCCCGACTTATTTTTATTTGAATAGATTTTGAATTGAATAAAACAGCCAATGCGTCAAATATAGAAAAGTTTATTTTAATTTTTTATACGTTTCGAGATTAGATGTGTCTCATCATTCAGCTGAAAAAAATTTACAACATAAGGTAAAGTTTTAGAATTAAAAATATTACATTAGAAAAATTAATTAAAAGAACCAAGTTATACACACTAGATCAGGAAAAAACACATTTCACTATCGCATTACAACAGAACAATCACATGTAGGACAATAGAAACAATTTAAAACAGAAACGAAAAAGGTAAATGTAAAAATATATATAACACACATTTTTTTGTTTTAAAGCAAGGAAAGCACACAGTGATAAGTCGGCCGACGCACTACAGTGCTTGTTCTGTTACGCGACCAACACGTGATTCTTTTAGGGAAGGATCAAAAAGGAGCGTTGTAGGAAATCAGATTTACTTAAATTAGTTAAACTTTTATAGCTTTCTAAAAGTAAGCAAGAAGGACTGCGTTTAGTCACACAACTTGAATTTAAAAATATAAAACAAGATTCGGTAAATCTTCTAAAGTCCACATTTTTTCTTTATACAAAATTATAGGGTGGTCAGTATTAAAAGAGTGTTTGAAATTAATAATATGCTAGGAAAACATTGTTTTAAACTGTCTTGGATTTTTTGAATTATAAATATGTTGATTCATTTTCTTGTTAATTTATTTGGAACTTTCACCGATGTAACAACTGTCACAATCTAAACAATTAATTTTATGAACGGAATCGGTGACTCTGACAGATGTAGATCTTGATTTTAAAAAAGAAAACAGGGAACTAAGTTTTTAAAAAAATAAGAAAAGCTACCCAAATAAGGTAAACAAACTAGTGGGGCGCATGGCATCGTGCCTTAAGGCAAATTGCTGGAACTTTCCGTACCAAAATTTTTTTTTTTTTTTTGAAAAGATTAACATTTTTGAAAAAAAATTACTCTGAAAAAAATAGATTTTTGAGGAACTATATACATTTTTGACAAAAACTTACTTTTTGTTGAAAAATTTATTTTGAAATATTTTGGAAATTCTGAACTTTTTTTCAAAGCAATCGTACTGCTTTAATGCATAGAGACTAAATATCGAAGCGCGTAAGCGCCGCGTCGCTGTCTAATGCATAAGCATTGGTACGGAACCCATAGGAATGTAAACAAAATGTATACTTATTGTTAAAATCTCTATAAAATATCTGATAATTTGATGTGCATATGTCTAATGTCTAATGATTATTGTTGACCGCCAAATGTTATTTTTTTTTTACTTTTTTTACTAGATCTCCGAAACCGCTAGACCTATTTTCATGAAAATTTGATCAAATCTTCATCTTGATAATGCAAGTAAAATGTTTTTGAATTATACAAATCGGACGCTCCGTTCTCTTAAAAACTGAGTTATTGTTTTCGGCACTTTTTGCCCCGTGTCTTCGGAACGGCTAGACCTGCCTTCGCCAAAAACTAATCAGCACGTCTCCTTATCAATACGAATCGAATGTTTTTTGAATTATTCAAATTGCTTCATCCCGGTTCCCGAAATCGTCGACGAAAATTTGTATCGGAACACACACAAATGCACGCGCACACACACACATACATCAATTTTCTCTAAGGTATGCCAATATATTCAGAAACCTTTGAAACGTAAAGATATATAAAAATTTTCATTTTCGATTTTTGTGCGATTACTATAACTTACCCTACGGAAAATTAATTATAAATAAATCAATTTATCACCTCCAGAACATTAACAATCGTCATTTCATTTCGAATCAAATTTCAAAAAAAAAAAATAGTTGCCAAATTTCCACAAAATTGAAAAAGTGCTCTGGCATAGTCACAGTCTAAACGCATTTGCAAATAATTCTGTGCGACATTTTCACTTATACTGTGCTTAGCTTGGCGGCTTTTTCACATTTTTCAATAATTTTCACAAAATTGGAAAAGTGCCCCAATACATAAACAGTCTAAACGCACTTGGGTAAACATTTGTACCAGAGTGGCGCTTAGACTGTGCTTAGCTTGGGTGATTTTTTGAATTTTTAATCCAAAATTCCAAAAAAAAATTTTTGAAAAAAAAATAAGAAACAAAAAATTTTTTTTTCCAAAATCAATTATTTTGTTGAAACAAGCAGAAAGTTCTTTAAAGGTGCCGATACACTGTAGAGAAAAATCTAGGTAGAGTGTAGACTCTCTAGCTAGAGCGCTCTACCGTTGTCTGTACACTGTAAAGTGTTTTTCTCTTCCGAGAGCACTTTCGTACTCTAGGAGAGAAGTAGGTGAGAGGTGCTAGAGCAACTCTACCTAGACACTCTAAAAAGCTATGTACACTTGTGGCTAAATATATTAATATATATTAATCTAGCTAGAGTGTAACTTTGACAACTAGACTATAGAAGTAATAAGCAAACCTAACCTACATAGATAAATAAACAAACCAGTACAAAGCAAAACAAAACTAGCTGTAAGTGGAATTCTGTCTTAAGGCAATTAAGGCATCGTGCCTTAAGGCAAATTGCTGGAACTTTCCGTACCAAAAATTATTATATTTTTTAAAAACGATTAACATTTTTGAAAAAAATTTACTTCGAAAAAATAAGATTTTTGAGAAACTATAAATTGGACAAAACATTACTTTTTTTTGGAAAAAAAAATTAAAAAAAACTAGTTGGTTTGGTATTTAGCCTTGAGGCAAATTACATGAACTTCCCGAAATGTGTAAATATTCGACTTGATCAAAAAAATGTGTAAATAATATACTTCATCAATCCTACTTAAAAAAAAACGATAATAATTTTAGCAAAGTTTGACGAATTTTTAAAATTAAACTACTTGTCGTAATGCCGTAATATTACAGTAAGTTCTGTAAGACCATGATGTATATCGCCAAAAAAAGTTCCATGAAAAACGGCTTAAATTTTTTTTAACAGTTAATTACAAGAAAACGGCTCGGTAGATTTTCACCTAAAATTAATCAGTACCATTCCCATCTAATATCTTTCGAACAGTTTTTGATTTTTCAAAATCGGTTCGGTAGGATGAGCTTAAATGTGGACGAAAATTTAACACTTTTTTTCAACATTTAATTACAAGAAAACGGCTCGGTAGATTTTCACCTAAAATTAATCAGCATCATTCCCAAATGATATCTTTCGAACAGTTTTTGATTTTTCAAAATCGGTTCGGTAGGATGAGCTTAAATGTGGACGAAAATTTAACACTTTTTTTCAACAGTTAATTACAAGAAAACGGCTCGGTAGATTTTCACCTAAAATTAATCAGCATCATTCCCAAATGATATCTTTCGAACAGTTTTTGATTTTTCAAAATCGGTTCGGTAGGATGAGCTTAAATGTGGACGAAAATTTAACACTTTTTTTCAACATTTAATTACAAGAAAACGGCTCGGTAGATTTTCACCTAAAATTAATCAGCATCATTCCCAAATGATATCTTTCGAACAGTTTTTGATTTTTTAAAATCGGTTCGGTAGGATGAGCTTAAATGTGGACGAAAATTTAACACTTTTTTTCAACAGTTAATTACAAGAAAACGGCTCGGTAGATTTTCACCTAAAATTAATCAGCATCATTCCCAAATGATATCTTTCGAACAGTTTTTGATTTTTTGAAATCGGTTCGGTAGGATGAGCTTAAATGTGGACGAAAATTTAACACTTTTTTTCAACAGTTAATTACAAGAAAACGGCTCGGTAGATTTTCACCTAAAATTAATCAGCATCATTCCCAACTAATATCTTTCGAACAGTTTTTGATTTTTTAAAATCGGTTCGGTAGGATGAGCTTAAATGTGGACGGAAAGTTCAACACTTTTTTCCAAATTACGAAGAAACGGCTTGGCAGATCGTTGCACAAAACTGACAAACGATAGTCCTCACCGAAATACATCAAATGGCTTTTAAATTTCTAAAATCGGTTCAGGCGTTTTTGAGAAAACGTCGATCAAAAGTCTAATTTTGACAAATGCCAAAAAGACCATACTGATTTTTGCAAACTTTGACGAATTTTTAAAGCTGAACCAGTTGTCGTAGGGCCGTAATATTTTAGTATGACCTAGAAAACTATGGTATCTTTCGTCAAAAAAATAATCATAAAAATCGTCAAAATTTTTTTTTTAAAAACTTTATTACAAGAAAACGGCCCGGCCGATCTATACCAAAAACTAATCAGCACGATTCCCAACCAATATCTATCGAACGGTTTTTGAATTTTCAGAATCGATTCAGAATTGCGGGCTAAAACGTGGACGAAAAATTTTTCACTTTTCTGCAATTTACAAAGAAACGGCTCGGCCGATCGACGCACAAAACTCAGAGACGGATAGTCCTCATCGAGATACATCAAATGGCTTTTAAATGTTTGAAATCGGTCCAACCGTTTTGGAGAAAACGTCGATTTACGGCAAAAAATCTGTTCACACACACACACACACACACACACACACACACACACACACACACATACTTTTTCCAAATTTGGTCTCATTCGATTCAGAATGGCTCGAAACGTCGAGAAAACATAAAATTAGCGATTCGGATTTTTTGATGAAAACATAAACTTCTCCTTCGGGAAGTTAAAAATTCAAAAAAAAAAAAATTCAAAAAATTTTTTTTTAATTTTTTTTTCGCAAAAAAAACATTTTCTTCATTTTGACATATTTTGGAAGATCTGAACTTTTTTTCAAAGCAATCGTACTGCTTTAACTGCATAGAGACAAAATATAAAGCGCGTAAGCGCCGTGTCGCTGTCTAACGGATAAACATTGGTACGGAACCCATCGGAATGTAAACAAAATATATACTTATTGCTAAAATTTCTATAAAATATCTGATAATTTGATTTGCATATGTCTAATGATCATTTTTGACCGCCATTTTTTTTTACTTTTTTCGTTAGATCTCCGAAATCGCTAGACCTGCCTTCATGAAAAATTGATCAATTCTTAATCTTATCAATACAAGTAAAATGTTTTTTGAATTATTCAAATCGGACGCGCCGTTCTCTTAAAAACTGAGTTACCATTTTCGGCACTTTTTGCCCCGTATCTTCGGAACGGCTAGACCTGCCTTCACAAAAAACTAATCAGCACGTCTCCTTATCAATATGAATCGAATGTTTCTTCAAATATTTAAATCGGTTGATCGGTGTTCCCGAAATCGTCGACGAACATTTGTATCCGCACACATACACACACCTACTTCCATTTTTCTAAAGTATGCCAAAATGTTCAGAAACCTTTGAAACGTAAAGATCTATAAAAATTTTCATTTTCGATTTTTTTGCGATTACTATAACTTGCCCTACGGGAAGTTAATAATTCAAAAACATTTTTTGTACTATTTATTTATAAAAATTTCTATTTTTATTTTATTTACTTTTCTCCCAAACAAACTTTTCGCACTGTTCTTCATCACATAATGCTTCCATTTTCCAAAATCAAAAAAACAACTTTTCTTGGGAACACACACAAACCAGTGCAAAGCAAAACAAAGAAAACTCTACGTATAGTACAAAAAAATATCCAACAAGTTGAATAATGCTAGAGTTAATAGCTAGAGCGTGAAAGTTGTTCAGAGACCCTGTGTACACTGAATATCATTTGTCTAGCGAGATTGTCTACGGAGAGTGTAGAGTGACTCTCACTAGAGTGCTCTAGTAGCTATGTACACTATGGGACTCTACATAGAGCGCTCTATTAGTGCTCTAGCTAGAGCGACTCTAGCCAAAAACTCTACAGTGTATCGGCACCTTAAGTCATTTAAATCGGACACTTAGTTCTCTCAAAAACTGCCATTTTTTTAACCTTTAGCTCTGTATTTCCGGAACCGCTGGGCCTACCTTTGCCAAAAACTAACCAGCACATCTCCCTATCAATAGGAATCGAATGTTTTTTAAACCATTCAAATCGGTTGATCCGTTCCCTCAAAAACTCGCTTTCTATTTTCTGCACTCTTTGCTCCATATCTCCGTAACGGCTGGACCTGCCTTTGCCAAAAACTAATCAGCACATCTCCCTATCAATAGGAATCGAATGTTTTTTAAACCATTCAAATCGGTCGATCCGTGCGCCCGAAAACGTGGACGAAAAAAAGCGGACATACAAAACACACACACACACACACACATCCATTTTTTCTGAAGTATGCCAAAATGTTCAGAAACCTTCAAAACGTCGAGAAATATAAAAATTTTTGATTTCGATTTTTGGACGATTACTATAACTTACCCTACGGGAAGTTAATAATGCATTTATATTTACAAAATAAAAAAGAAGAAGAATTTTAATCAGCAGTAAAATATTTTTAGACAACGGATATAACAATATTATTATCAATGTTGGCAATGTTAAAAAATTGTAACCTATTTTTAACTTCCCGTAGGGTAAGTTATTGTAATGGGCCGAAAATCGGAATTGAAAATTTTTACATTTCTCGACGTTTTGAAGGTTTCTGAACGTTTTGGCATACTTAAGAAAAAATGGATGTGTGTGTGTGTGTGTGTGTGTGTGTGTGTGTGTGTATGTATGTATGGATACAAATTTTCGCCCACGTTTTCGGGCGTACGGATCAACCGATTTGAATGGTTTAAAAAACATTCGATTCCTATTAATAAGGAGAAGAGCTGATTAGTTTTTGGCAAAGACAGGTCCAGCAGTTACGGGGATAAGGAGCAAAGAGTGCAGAAAATAGAAATCGAGTTTTTGAGAGAACGGAGCATCCGATTTGAATGATCTTAAAAACATTCAATTAGTAATGATTGGGAGAAGGGGTTATTAGTTTTTCGCAAAGGCAGGCCCAGCCATTTCGGAGATACAGAGCTAAATGTACAAAAAATAGCAGTTTTTGAGAGAACTAAGCGTCCGATTCAATTGATTCAAAGAACTTTCTGCTTGTCTTAACAAAATAATTGATTTTGGAAAAAAAAATTTGTACCATTTTTTTTTTTTTTTTTTTTTTTTAATTTTTTGTATATCGAAAATAATTCAGATTTTATTTTTAATTCTGACTATAGTTCTAATATACTTTAAAGTTTAAAATAGTTTCAACTCTGCAATTCAGTTTATATAATTCTTATAAATATTAGACAATGTTACAATATTTATAATGATCTATTTGAAAACATTCAATATTCCTCGAACATTTCGTTACGGTACGGGAAGTTCCAGCAATTTGCCTTAAGGCACGATGCCACCCACCCCACTAGTTAATCATATTATTGATTAAATGTAAAGGATAAGAATTATTTGTGAGAATGGAGCGAACTAAATCCAAGTTCTTATTCCAAAAAGTTTTATTACTTAAGAGAATAGCTCTATCAATAAGAGAAATAATAATGGAAAATTTTACAGAACGAGAATGAAACGATAAGTAATTATTCTACCGTAAGAAGTTGGATTTTGAAATCAATCGGTTAAAATAGAATTATTTTGGTGTCAAATGAGTTTAATGTCTAAAAAACTAATGGAATTGTCCTTTTCAAACTAACAAGTAAACTTTAAATGATTGTTAAAAAAATTAAACGAGTCAAGAGTAAAAGATATGGAGTTGTTATCTAAGCATAAGAAAACATCATCAATATATCTAAAATAACAGAAAGGTTGAACAGGAAGTTTGGGTAGAACAAAATTTTCAAGTAATTGTAAAGTTAAATCTGCCAAAGGAAGATTAATGCTAGAACCCATAGACATACCAAAGATCTGAGCAAAAAAATTATTTTCAAAACAGAAATATGTATTATTGAATATGAACTTTAAGATATGTTTAAACCGAAATAAATTAATAGTTCCTTCCTATTAGTTGTATGCGGTTTGATGTCATTCCAACGATCTGAAATGGCATCCAACGCAAGATCCGATGGAGCTAGTGAACAAAGAAACGAATAAGAATCAAAGATTTGAATAAAATGGTGATCTTAGAGAGAATAGAACTTAAATGTTTAGTTAAATTATTTAAATGTGAGTTTATATCAGCAACTATGGGTTCTAACAGTAAATCTGATTTATGAATTATTAGAAGGCAATATAATTTAGGAACGTCAGTATGAAAAACTTTGGATATTTGTTTTTTTTTCTCCTTAAGATATATAGATCCTCAAGATATATATATTGAATTGGATTTGGTTGCGGGAACACGACCGTTTACCTCGGACACTGGGTTTTTTATATACGGTATAGACAACACACCTTCCTCCGGATACCTTTGGTTCCTTCCTTGGTATTGATAATGCACTTTCTACTTAATAATTTCTTTATTGCATAATACAATAATATGTACAATAACTCCAGTCGACGACTGTACGGAAAATAACCCCGACTAAGCCCATTGCGTCGGTTTTATACTGGGTCCTTAACGGTACCCGCCAGGGTTACACAACCTGCTGCAATGGGAAGGGGTATGAAACCTTTACATAATTTTAAGTTTTCACAAAATAAGGTTCGTTACATATCACGCCCCTCCTAAAGCATCTGTCAGTCCTCTGACAGAAAATAAGAAAAAAAAATTAAATATGGTAGGTTGAGGTTCTCCCCCCCCCTTGAAAAAAAAAATTATTGTCCTCAATAACTTCTGAACCTTATTTTTTACAAAAAAATATAATATACAAACATTTACAATTTTAAGAATGACAGTGCTTAAACTTTTGCAACATGGTTATTTGCACATAAATTTATAGGGCTTTCTATTTTTGTATTACTATTCAGATGTGAATTTCTTTAAATTATTGTTGTGGATGCATACAATTTTACCCTTAACATTTATCTTGGAGTTTACACCATCTTGTTCCAAAACTTCATATGGGCCTTTGTATATCGGCATCAACTTTTTGCATTTGCCCTTGTATGGGGTATTATCTTTCATCAAAACCAAATCACCAACGGAAAAATTAGACTCCTTAATATATGAATCGTATTTTTCTTTGGATTTTATTTTAGATTGAATTAAGTTTTCTCGAGCTACTGCATTTATTTGCTGTAGTTTGGTTTTGAATTCACTGCTAAAATTTTCATAAGTATTTTGTATTTTTGGTTCCCTATTTATAAAGGCAGGCAAATCAACTTTACGTCCAAATACAAGCTCAAAGGGTGTAAATTTTGTGGAACAATGCGGTGTTGTGTTATGAACAAAAACGGCGTAATTTATCCATGTATCCCAAGTTTTATCATCCTTTCCAATGTACGACCTTATAAAATTTAGAAACATGTGATGACACTTTTCTAAAGAGGCATTAGATTCAGGATGATACATTGAGATATTTATTTTGTCAATTTTTAAAAGTTTGCACACGTCCTTAAATACGGTACTCATAAAATTTGTACCTTGGTCCGTCAAAACCTCTTCTGGTATACCAAATCTAAGAATAATTTCATTAAGAAAAGCCTTGGCTATTGTTTTGGCTTCTTGGTTTGGTATCGGTATAGCTCCTGCAAATTTTGTTAAATCGTCAATAAAAGTTAGCATGTATTTACTTTCATTGTTGGAAACAGGGTATGGACCACATATATCAAGACTAATTCTTTCGAAGGGATATGTAGATGTTGTAGTTATTAACATTAGTTCTCTTGTCGCTTTGGAGGCTTTGCTTAGTTGACATTTTTCGCATTTATTTATAAATTTTTCTATGTCCTTTCTCATATTAGGCCATAAATACGATTCTCTGATTTTGCTGTAAGTTTTACCTATACCTTGATGTCCACCTAAAGTATGATTATTATGAAAATACTCTAAAATAGAATTAATTTCCTCTTGGGTTAGATTAGTCTTAACAAAATCTTTATAAAATGTTATTTTAACATCAGTATCTTTGAAAAGAAACCTAAAAATTATTAAAATTTCCTCAACCTTTAAATTCTTGTAGTCGTTTAATTTTACGGGATTGGCAACATGTAATTCCTTCATATTATTGGATTCCACGAGACATTTTAGAGAACTTATACATTCAAATATGTCTTTCAAATGAACCCTTTCATGCTCTTTATGTGTTATTAAATAAATGTAGTTATATCCATCCTCCATTGCTTCTATAGTTGAATGAGTTGCTGTGTTCCTTGTAAAATCATTTATTCTTTTAGGAACAAAAATGACTCGAGGTATGGATTTCAGACTAGTATTAATATTGTCGTTACTCTCTACTACGTGATCATTAATTATGCAATTATTATTTTTAAAATTTATAAATTTCTCATAGGCGTTTCTCAGTGTTAAAACCAACTTTTCTTCAATATTTTGGTTTCCTATTCCATATCTCGACAGGCAGTCGGCGACGACGTTGGCTTTTCCAGGTTTGAACCGGACATCAAAGTCGTATTCGTCCATCGCAAGTTTCCATCGAATATGCCTAGCGGTAGGCTCCTTGCAATTGTAGAGGTATGTTAGTGGCTGGTGATCCGTGTAAATCAGGAATTTGTGTCCGTACAAATATGGTCTAAATTGTCGTACACTCCAAATAATAGCTAACAATTCCTTATCAATTGTGGCATAGTTCTTTTCATGCTTGTTGAGTTGTCGGGATGCGAAAGCTACTGGCCGCTCTCCCGTGGACCCCTCCTGCGCTAACACTGCTCCAATTGCCTCGCCGCTAGCATCAGTTGTCAAGATGAATGGTTTTTCAAAATCAGGATACTGTAGTATAGGTGCACTGGAAATTGCACTCTTGAGAGTATTGAATGATATTTCTTCTCGAGGACCCCATTTCCATGCCTCATTTTTTCTTAATAATACATTCAATGGATTTGCAATTTTTGCAAAATCTTTTATAAATTTTCTATAATAACCGACTAAACCTAGAAACATTTTTATTTTTTGGGGTTTCTAGGAGCAGGAAAGTTTTGGACAGCCGTAACCTTTCCAGGATCTGGTGTGACGCCTCTTTCTGATATAACATGCCCAAGATACGTTAACTCACGCCTCAGGAACTCACATTTTATTGGCTGTAGTTTGAGATTATAGCTGCGCAACTGTTCCAGAACATTACGCAGCCGAGAATTATGTTCATGAAGAGTCTTGCCATAAATGATAATATCATCCATATATACTAACCCTTTGAATCCTTCAACACCAGCTAAAACCAGGTTAGTCAATCTCTGTAACGTGCTAGGAGCATTTTTAAGACCAAATGGCATACGTTTGTATTGAAACTTTTTTCCTACAGCTGTAAAGGCTGTCTTCGTCCGATCCTTCTCGTCTAATTCTACCTGATGGAATCCGCTAGCTAAATCTAGAGTAGAAAAAAAACTAGAATTTCCTAGTTGATCCAAGATTTCGGCTACGTTTGGCAGAGGATACTTACTGTAATTGCATTCAGCTTTCTAAAGTCGACACAGACGCGCCATCTCCTGTTACCATCTATATCTTGTTTCTTTGGAACAACCAGAAGCGGAAAATTCCATGGGCTGTCGGATGCTTCAATTATATCGTTTTCGAGCAAATCTTCCACTTGCCTTTTAATTTCAATCTGCTGGGCCTGAGGAAGCCTATATTGTTTTATATAAATAGGTTTTGCATCATTAGTCGTAACAGCATGTTTTATTGAACTAGTACATGTTAGTTTATCACCCTCCAGATAAAATAAATCGTAGAAGTCTTCACAAATTTTTAATATTGATTCCTTTTCCTCGGAATTCATGTGATCGGTTCTAATACAATCTTTGACCCTTTTTATGCGGTCATAATCGCAATTCACATCACTTTTATTTAGTTTTAATATTTGATAATCGTCAAGCGGATACAGGTTCGGTAAAAATAATTTATCAGTAATTGTTACTTCTTTATCGTTAGTGTTTAATATTTGAATGAAAAGTCTTTTATTACAAGGTTTTAAAATACAATTGGCAATATAAACTCCCTCTAGAATTTCAGCAGATTCGCAAAATAGTTCACCTACTCTATCGGTCGTAAATGAAACTGTCGTTTCTGTCCTGGAGGAATCACATAAGTCTTTGTTAAGTCATCTATTAATTTTACATTTGCAATTTCAGTTGAATTGTCAATCGTGGGTTCACTAGCCCTACGATGACTATTATTGGGTTTTACATCTTATTTTGGTCCTTTACAGTTTTAACAGAAGCAGGAGTCACAAAATTGTTAGGATACTCTAATATTTCAGTACTGCTAACTGTGCTCCCTATGCTAGCTGTCTTTGATAATTTGTTTTCCTTACTAAATTTTTTCGAATAATATACCGATTTATATTTTTTCAATTTTCTGGGCTCAGACTTTTGTTTGTTTACAATGCGCGTATCCATACGAGATGTCGGCGCAGTTTCAGTAGAGTCATCAAAATGTTGCGTTGTATTTATTGTATCGCCCAGTGGAACTGTAATTAATTTGTTCTTGTTCGTTAACGTGAACGTATTAGTGCAAAAATCAAGTTTGGCTTTGTGTTTCAAAATAAAGTCCAATCCTATTATACCGTCTGCATCAATGTCAATACTGTCAGATATTACGTAAACTTGTGCTCGAGTTCAGCATCGCCAAGTTTAAATTTAGCAATACCGAGCCTTGGGTATACACGTGTTCACCAGTAATACCTTTCAACCTCGATACTTCGTCAGAAGCTATTCTACTAGGGATACATTTGTTATATTTAATAATTGACATCTCACTTGCTGAATCCAGAATAAACATGCATTTTTTATCATTTACCCTTAAGCCGACTAGGTTTCTATTTATAAATTTTCTTAATGCACAGTATTTACCTTATAATTTTTTATACAGGTATGTCTTTGATTTTCGACACACCTGGCGCCTACTCGTTTTTTGGATCATTAGAGGTTGACGCGCGATTTATCGTCGATGATCTCGAACTAGGTTGCGCTGGATTGCTGCGTCGAACATGGCTTCGTCTGTCAGTTTGGGGTTCTTCAACCTGGTCATCTGCGTTGAATATGGTTCTTCGCCGACAGTTTGACATTGAATGACCCTTTATTTGACATATTTTACAAAACGGTGTCGAGTAATTTCTTCTGAATTTATTGCCTTCAAATTCTTTGCGATCCAATTTAGTCCTCATCAAATTTTGTTCTTCTTGCATAGCCATTAATATTGCCTCCTGTAAATCGCTATGCCTGGCAGCCCTAACTAAAGTTCTCAATTCAGGCCTAAGGCCATCTACAAAAACTATTAGAGCTAGTTCATTATGAGCAGGCTCCTTGAGATCCGCACTACTGTCGTCATTCAAACTTTCTTGATCATACATACGTTCTAGAATTAATTCTATTCTCTGTGCATACTTTCTCACACTTTCCCCAGTATTTTGTTTTATTTTAGTTAGTTCTAACTGCAACTCAGCCACGGACCGTCTCTCCCCAAATTTCTTTAAAAGTATTTTTTTGAGATCTGCCCAATTCATAGAAGTAATACGTCTTACATATTGGAAAGCAGCCCCTTCTAATTTATTTAATATAATTTTTTGCATTTCTACGCATGTTGCCGCGTTTAAGCCCTGTCTACAGGTTTCAATAGAAAAAATAAATTTATTTAATTCGGAAGATTTACCATTAAATTTAGGAATTAATTGTATAGCTAAGTTTAATGCTTCATAATTAACGTTTAGATCCGTGTCTGTTAAAGTAAAATTATTGATCCTTTCTTCAAATGCTGTACGTCTGGGGGAACTGGTCGCCATCTTCCGGTAGGAACGCAAAAGTGTGGTTCTTCTCCGCAGAAAAAAAAAGAATAATTCACTTACTTGGGTGTCAAAGTTTTCGTGTCTTGTCGCCACCTATTGTCCTTTAGTTCTTCGTGAAGTATGGCCGGTTGCTGAATTAGCCGCCGATAGCCTCTGCTTCGACCGCAGTCTCCGGGGCCTCAGAAACACGTGGTTTTCTTGATCACAGCAACGTCGCTTACTTTACTTCTCTGCAAGGCAATCCCACTAGCTGCCACCATGAATTGTATTTGGTTGCGGGAACACGACAGTTTACCCCGGACACTGGGTTTTTTATATACGGTATAGACAACACACCTTCTTCCGGATACCTTTGGTTCCTTCCTTGGTATTGATAATGCACTTTCTACTTAATAATTTCTTTATTGCATAATACAATAATATGTACAATAACTCCAGTCGACGACTGTACGGAAAATAACCCCGACTAAGCCCATTGCGTCGGTTTTATACTGGGTCCTTAACGGTACCCGCCAGGGTTACACAACCTGCTGCAATGGGCAGGGGTATGAAACCTTTACATAATTTTAAGTTTTCACAAAATAAGGTTCGTTACATATCAATATATATATATATATATATATATATATATATATATATATATATATATATACTACATGACCTGACAGACGCTGTACTCACATCTACGTTTTTTCAATATTCTATACTAATATTTACTGTTCAGTTAAAAATAATAATTATTGTTTTCCGAATTACTATTTACACCAATATATGAGTGATGTTAAATGTAAAACTGCTTCAAATAAAATGATGATTCTCAATTTGCGCAGTTAAATCTTTAATTATTCTATTAACAAATATTAAAATATGTTAATAAAATTTTTTATCAAAAATTATACACTGCAAATTATAGAACAAATTTATTTCAAAGCCAAGGGTTATCCAATATTTTGTAGATGTAGAGAAGTGAATGATTTTTTGTTTACTCACAACTAAAACATTGATTTTCGAAATTTATCACAAAAAATCATCGTCTGCTTTTGTGATTTATAGCATAAGGTATACGTATTGTAAATTGAAGTCTTTTAAAAGGTATAACAAATTCAGAAAGAATTAATATATTGCATTGGCGGTAAAGGTGCAATATCACCTTGGATTTTTCTAGCAAAATAATTTCTTCAATAATGCTGCCTATCATTTTTATAATTTGGTACCATATTTTAACTAGCTTTTCGTAATTTTAATATCTAAATTATATTTTTCTCTCTATTAATTTAATATACATTATTACTTAAGTTCATATTTAAAGTGAATTAATTTTTCAAAACCTGTTCACATGTTATTGCAGTGAGTGGAGAGGAAAAAAGCGTGTGCCCTGCGATTTTTTTACTGTGCTCCAATTTGTTTAATATTCTGGAGATAGGCTAATCTTAATCTTAAGTTCAGAAGTAAACACAATTTGCACTCCGTTACCACCCCCGCATTATTTGAATAATAACTCTTTTAATTCTTATTTTATCAGAAATAGTTATATACTATTTTAAAGATAATTAAATTAGCTACAACTTTCTCTATAATCAATTTTATCGTAACTTCTATTATTTTGAAATGGCGAAAGGTTAAAGGATTCGGACGACACTCTGGTTGGACAGCCCCACACTCTCTAAACAATCATAACTTTATCAATATTAGTGTTATAGAAAAATAATAATAAGCAATAATTAGTGAGAAAAAGACCTTGAGATATCATCTATATACGTTTATACGTATCTTTTATTCTCTCATAGATATAATAATTAGAAATTGGTTGTTTTTTTATTTTAAATGGATTTTCTTTATGAAATCACGAGTCTTTTTGAAAATCATTTGTAGTGAAGTTATGGTATTTTTATAATTCATCAAGATCTCTTAAACAAGGTCAATTCTGGATGGAATACGATTATTTTTAATTTTGCTTAAAATGGCACTCATAAACTATTTGATTTGAGTGAAAAAAAAACATCGTATGCGTTTTTTATTTGCATGATAGCTCACTCATTTTACACGCAGAAGTTCTGATTTTAAAGCTTATTTCGAGCACTATTTTTTTTTTTTTATTTATTTTTATTGGCTTCTAAATTACATCAAGCCACTTACAGTCTACTATAATAATTTATTACTACTCTAAATAATATAAAATGAATACTTATAAGCTTGTCTACACATAATTCTATAACTTAATTTTACACTTCGATATAACATTAATTAAAAACTTATATATTTCTGTATTAGATAATAATGTCACTAGATTAAATGGTTTCCTAATATTTTTGTTTCTATAGATCTCATTAATTAAATTTACACATTGATTGTAGTATATGATGCATTCAAGAATAAGGTGTTGCGAGGTCCCAACTGCTTCTCCACAAACACAAATATTTGATGGTGCCAGCTTTAATCGATACATGTGGGCAGGAAAGTTGCCATGATTAAACCTTAGCCTGGTTAATGCCACTAGAACATGTTCGAGCACTATAAAACCTCATTTTTATATCTACCTAATATTGTTCCTAAAACACTTTATAAAACATCGATTTATTAAGATTTTAATTGATATAATTTTGTTCATTACATAATTTTCTTTGAAAGGTATATTTTTGAAGATTTTAGCAAAAAATGATGAAAAACGCAAAAAAGAAACTAATTTTCAGTAGCCAGTAACTTGAACAGTATTTGCTTTTTTAAAAAACATTATTAAGCTTTTTTTATAATTAGTTTTATTGAATAAGTAAAATTATTGAATAAGTAAATTTTTTTGTGTTATGATTTAGTAAAGTAAGTCAAACACGAATGCATTGGTTAAAAAATAATAGTCTGTCAAATTGAATTGTATATTCTATCCCTGAGAGTCCACAACCGTCAGACGCATGCGCAGACTTTTACCTACCAAATATATAATGTGTCTTATAGTTTTTTAATTTGTAGCACATCTCAGCTGCTTTTCGGCAATAATAATGTAAACATTTCGTTTTTCATATTCATAATCATAAGTATATTATATTTTAAAATTGTCTTAGCATATAAGTGAATTGCGCAAGTGCATATTGAGCCATCTCGCTAATTTAACTTTTTACATCATTTGAAACAATATTGTAAAAAAAGCATAACCCGCAAATGAATTCAAAGCCAGCGAAGAATTTGAAAAATTCTTTAATTTAAAGGAAAATTCGAAAAAAATTATGAAAATTGTATTACGACATATATCGAGTTATACATCATTTTATTCGTTATTTTATTCTGCATCGGTTTAGATTGTAGAGAGCAATCTGTCCAACAGTCCTCGCGATTCAGGATATTTAAAGGAACCGAATTCTGAGATTCTGAACGTAAAGTGATCAAATTGAACAAGTTTTTTGCCGAAAAAGGATTAGCTCTCGATTCTTTGATAGGCATATGTTGCGATGGTGAACCAGCAAATACAGGCGTAAAAATGGAATTTTACTTTACTTTTCCACTTCAGCATTTATTTAACTATTTGGAAAAATCGTTGACCACTGGACCTCAAACAAAAACTGGAATATTAAGCAAACAAATTGAAACGTGCGAAAATATACCAATGAGTTATAACATATTTAATATTTTCGTACTTTATGTTCAAATTCTATATAATTTATTTTTTTATGTACTTCCAGCCGGTAACAGACATTGAAACAATCCCACTTAAAAATTGGCTGATTTAAGTCCTGTTGAATCACAACTGACTCAAGTTATTTAATAAAAATAGCTAAATCAGATGTTTCTGGAGAAGTATCGACAGACTTAGCTAACATGCAACCAGGGCTAATTGCACATTCTCGTTGGCTCACGCAGGCTAGTAGGTTACTGCGGTTATATGTAACTACTAATGAGCCATCCAAAAATTTAAAAATTCTGGCAAACTATGCAATGAAAGTATATATTCCAATGTACTTCAACATTAAATATTACAACTCCGAGGTGCACGGTAATATATTATTTATAAATTATTAGCTGGACGCAATATTTAGACTCGGATTTAAAACAAATTGTGAACAATGTTGCTAAAGAAAAGGCATCCTATACTCACTCAGAAAATATTTTATTAGCAATGTTGTTCGATAAAAAGGTAATACAATTTTCAGCTATAAGAAAAATCTTATATATGGAAAAACTGACGCAATGAGGGATTACAAAACACCCGAAATAAATTTCGAATGCACTGACTATGCTAATATGATAGATATGGTTGATTATCCTAATATATTCGAACCAGCCTTTACGTTAAATGTTCCTCATGAACATCTAGTACAATATCTACAAAGCAATGCGTGTCCATGAAGTTACCCTAAATTTCCGACCACATTCAGGGAACTGAGAGACATGTTCAATTACTGGCTAACGTATCAAAATACGCATTTACGCAATAGAGCATTTTTATTGTAAATAAAAATATAACTTAAAAAATAAAATGTATTATTTAAACCATCTCATGTAAATAAATAATAGAATAAATATATGTTATTCCTGAAAACCCAAAACAATATTTTTCTACAAAAGTGGTTTGACCTGTTTCGATGCAAGATTCTGGGTTATGGTTACTTGCTAATGTCCCCTATATGTTTACTTGATGTAGTTGACCGGTACCTGTAAGTTGACTGATTTCAAAAAGTCGATAAATATTTTTGACCTCTTTCGATGCAAGGTTCTAGGCTACGCTTACTTGCTAATGTTTCCTAAAAGTTTGCTTGATGTAGTTTGAGGTACCTGTAAGTTACTGATTTCAAAAAGCCGTGAAATGTTTTTGACCTGTTTTGCACGAAAAAATTATTAAAACTAGCTGACCCGGCAAACGTTGTTTTGCTAAATAAGGTATATCTAAACCATTTCTAGAGAATCAAAAATATTAATACTTCAAGTGCATAAGGATGTGTTGTTTGAATGCTGTATATAATTAGGTATTATAAAAACAATAAACCCCATTAGTTTGTCTATATTTTGTCAATACAATCAAACTGCAAGTTTTATACACTTTCTATAGAAAACATCGTATAATCCAATCCGAGTCTTTTTGGTCTGTCGGCTTATTAATTACATTTCAAGTTTTTCAGATTCTTTTGGATTCTGGATTGTGTATAATTGTAAATACTACTACTGAGCTTATACAAAATTTTCAAAATTGTGCGAGGAGAGATAAAAAATGAATAAGTATTTCTTTTTTGACCTGCTTTTTGAAAAGTTCAAGTTACATTCGATGGAATTAAAGTAAATTTAATAAAAAGTATATATGTAGAGCAGGGCGAGGCACAAGGTCCAATTTGTCTTTGAGCAAATATAAACTATATGTGAAAACCATAACACTTATATTCGCAAGAAATAAGATCAAACGAACAATTATCTGACTACATTCAGTAAAACTGACTTCTACTTCATCATGTAGAAATGTGCTTTTTTTATGTTTTCCAAAAATTTGTATCTAGACCTTTTTATCCTAATGCGGGGTAACTTGTAACGGGAGGTGGCAAAAGGTTTTAAAGCCTTATTATAATTTAAAGGTATTTTACAAAATAATTACATTTTTAACTAATGCTAAAACTACCAACGGAAAAAAATACTTTTATTATGGATTTTCAAAGATCACCGTTTATCTCCCCCATTTCAAAGATTATCGTTTTCAAATCAAGTTT
>NW_020539722.1:0-24934 GCF_003426905.1 Ctenocephalides felis
TTCTTTTAAAAATATTTCTTATATCGATTTGAATTTAAATACGATAAAAGCTAAAATTATTAATGAAATTGGTATTATCCAATAAAAATATGGTTTGATCTTAGTTGTACTTCCTCTAAATCAATATTTGAATTTCGTTTAAAATCTTCTATGTTTTTACTTAATTTATATAATTCTGGTATTACGTCTTTATGTTCTAAATTCTTTAATACTTTGGTATTTGTGGTACAGTATTATTATGTATTTCCATATTTATAATATTACTCATATTTACTTTTGAAATATAGTTAAGTTGGGTTGTAATTAAGCTTTTAAAATTTTCTTTTGTATGCAATTTTGTAAATCTATTTTGTGCTTTACAGCCTGGTTTTAATTTTAATTTCCCGATTTGTGACAAAAGTATTGATTTCTTGTATTGTTGCAACTTATATCAATAATGTCTTTACTTGGAAAAATATAGATCCATGAATTTGGAAAAGATAATTGCAAAAATAATGGATGAGTAATATTAAAAATTCTCTTATTGCATGTTGAAGGTACATTCAAATTTGGAAGAAATAGTTCTATTTCACATTCATTATTATGACCATTATAAATAGATATAGGTTTATTTTGTTCACAAATTAATTTTTCATCCAGTTTTATACAACTATTTAAATAATTTCGTTACAAAAAAATACTCGTGTATATCGGATCTATCACTATTATATGCTCTTTTGGAATTAAACAGAATAAATATTTTGATGTATTAACTTTGGAATTACTGAAATTTTATAAACATTATAATTTTTTGGTGTAATAATCGGAATTATCAATAGAAAATTTAATTTATTATTAAAGAAATATATATGAGTTTCAATGGATTTATATAATTTTTGAATATTTAGTGATTGTACATCAAAAGGTAATCTAAGAGCTATAGGTAAATTTAAATTTATGTGTTGTAATTCTTTATAAAAAATTTTGTTCGAAAAAACATATGGATGTAATTTGCCTTCCATAGAGTTTATAATAATTGCAACGATTTTTGATTGTGTTACTTGGTATTCATTTATAATATTTGTGAACAATATAAAGACACTATTCAGAGTTGTTATGATATTATTGGTTTTAACATCTTTTCCCAATTCATAAAATTTATTTGTGTTTTCTGTTAATTGTTTTGAAATATAATTCATATTTTCTGTACTGTTTTGAAAATAAGCTAATTGAGACTCAAAAATAGATGATTGTTGCTTTGCAAGTTCTAGAATATGATTTTGATTATTTTGTAAAGTTTTAATTTGGGCATCGTAATAAATAGCATCATCTTCATTTAATGTACCAAAAAGTGTTTTAGATATAGAACCAATAATATTCACTAAAGCTCTTTTTGATATTCTGTTATCTATTCCTAGCATTTTTTGAATCAATTTATTTTGAATTTGAATGTTGTTACAATCTACTTCCATTTGTTTTAATATTGTATGGCATTCTAAAATTTTGGAGACATTGCAAAGTTCTTTTGTTTGATCATAAATATTAATAATGTATTTAAATTGTGTTCTAAATTCTGATAAATCTACATACGTTAATAGTTTCCATTTAGAATTATATAAATTAATTGTTGTAACATGTTCGTAATAAAATCCCGAGTAGTTTGTCATTTGTTCCATTTCGTAGTCAGGTTCGAGTTGTCCGTAAGCCAAAAATATCATACTGAGGATAATTATAATATTCATTCCTAAAATAGATAGAGATAGATTAAAATTGGTTGTTTTTGTGAAATTAATTCACACGGGGTGGAAGAAAAAGAAAGTATAGTAAAACAATAAAAGGAAATATAGTTGTTCTATCCATGTGTAAGGGGGTTCGCATATTAAAAAATATACTCTGGTTTCATGGAATTAGAACGTCGGCACTCCAAAACTCTCTTAGAGTGGCGACACCAATCAATTTGGTCAATAAGGGTTTTTGAAGTTCTATATATAATTCACTTCGTTTTTTTTTTCATAACATATATAATTATGTATCATAATAAGGTTTGAATTCTTTAATTCACCATGTAAATATAACTTTAGGTATTCAAATAATTTTAAAAGTACCATATCATTAATAATACCATTAATATTAAATAATGATAGCTTTGATTATTAATCTGTTTAAACAATATGTTGAAATTACTTTGCTGCATTAACTAAGATCAACATTCCCAAATAATATGTTGAAAATATGTATCGCAAACCAAAATATGTACCAATAGTACGTTGGCAGTAAAACACCGCTGTCACAACGACCAAATAATATGTTGAAAAGAAAAAAAAAATGAAAAAATTGGTATGCTAAGACAACAAAAATACTATTGGTTTGGTGTGAAGATTTTCAATTTATTATTATGTACTTGTACAGGTTTGTTATTAATAAGTATGGTACTGTTTATATCATCTGTTTTTAATATTTTATAAGGACCTTTAAATAATGGCATTAATTTTTTTGCATTTTCTGGGGTACGGTGTTTCATCTCTAAGTAATACTAGGTCGTCTATTTTGAATAATTTTGGATTCGAATTTCTATCATAATATTCTTTAGATTTTTCTTTATTTTTTATAAGATTTTCACGTGCCTTAAAATTCGCCTGTTGTAATCTAGATTTCAGTTCGTTCGTATATATGTCATAATTGTACAGTATGTCGTTTTACTTATTAATAAATAAAGGTAATTCAATTTTTTGTCCAAATAGTAGTTCAAAGGGTGTGTAATTTGTTGACTTATGAATAGTTGTATTATGAATAAAAATTGCATATTTAACACATTTATCCCAATTGGTTTGCGTACTATTGATATATGATCTAATATTTTGTATGAGATCCCTATGCATGCGTTCACAAGCGCCGTTAGATTCTGGTCTGTATGGTGATGTAGTAATTTTTTTGATTTTTAAAAGTTTATAAACGTCTTTAAATAGATTACTAGTAAAAGTTGTTCCTAAATCTGACAAAACTTTTTTGGGAATACCATATTTAAAAATAATTTCTGATACAAAAGCTTCTGCAACTGTAGCGCTTTCTTGATTTGGAATAGGTATTGCGCCCGCAAACTTGGTCAAATCACAAATAAAAGTTAAAAGGTATTTATTCTGATAATCTGAAATGGGATATGGTCCGCATAAATCTATACAAACTTTTTCGAAGGGTTCCTTAGCAGTAGTTGTGATTATCATGGGCTCTTTAATTTTCCGGGATACTTTATTTTTTTGACATTCTACACATGTACTTATAAAATTTTTGATCTGTCTTCTCATTTTTGGCCACTTGTAAAAATTTCTAATTTTGTTATAAGTTTTTCTAGTGCCTAAATGACCACCATTAATTTGAGAAATATGTAAATCATGCAAAACTTTTTCTATTTCATCTTTTGTTAAATTTTCAATTATTTTATCTAAATAAATTTCGATTTTAATATTTGTATCTTTAAAAATATATCTTAGCATCATTCTAAAAACTTCGTAAGAAAGGTGACAAAAATTTGGAAACTGAATTGGATTAGGAATTGCCAAATAATTTATGTTCTTCTCTAACAAATACGTATTTCTTTAAATTACATAAACAATAAAAAAATCAGCTAGTTTTGGCTGTGAAATTTCGTCATTAACAATAGAATATATTATGTGGTTAGATGAAGATTGAATGTCTATAAAGTTTTGTTTATCTGCATCATTATTTTTTTCTAAAATGTTTTTATGTTCGAAAAGATCAAATAGACTTTGTACTTTTTCAGATACTTTTGAGGTCTTTGATACAAATATTAAAACATTTTGATTTTTAGTTATTGAAGTAATGAAATTGTTATTATTCTCTACTATGTTCATATTAAAAATAATTTTTTTATTTACGGTATCTAAAAATGTCTGATAATCATCGCTTGGTGTAGTGGCTAAAAATGTAAACTTTGTATTTTCTTGTATTTTGCAATTTTATCATTTGCAATTCGAAAAATGATCTAGATAAACTGTCTGCATTTGTATTTGTTTTTCCTGCTTTATAAATAATTTCAAATTCAAACTCTTCTAGGGTTAGTCGCCAACGCATTTGTCTAGAATTCGGATTTTTACAATTATACAAATATATCAAAGGCATATGATCGGTATATAATTTGAAAGGTTTTCCGTATAAGTAAGGTCTGAAATGATTAACACTCCAAACTATTGCTAATAATTCTTTATCTATTGTGGAATAATTTAATTCGTTTTTATTCAATGTTCTAGATGCGTATGAAATTGGAAGATCAGAAACGTTTACATTCTGAGATAAAACTGCTCCTATAGCTACGCCACTGGCGTCTGTTGTTACTGAAAAATCTCTATTAAAATTCAGGTATTGTAAAATTGGAGGATTTATTAATTTTTCTTTTAATGTATTAAATGAAATTTCACATTGTTCGGACCAAATGAATTTTGAATTTTTCTTTAATAATTTCGTTAACGGATTCGCTATTTTTGAATAATCTTTTATAAATTTCCTATAATAACCTGATAATCCTAAAAATATTTTAATTCCTTTGGGGTTTGATGGCGTTTTAAATTCACTAACTGCTCTAATTTTTTCAGGGTCTGGTAATACACCGTCTGCGCTAATAACATGACCTAAATATGAAATTTCGTGCATTAAAAACTTACATTTATCTGGCTGCAATTTTAAATTATGTTCTCTTAATTTTTGAAATACTTCTACTAGATTATCATTATGTTCTATTAATGTTTTTCCGTAAACGATTATGTCATCCATATAAACTAGTGTTCCTATACTAATCGTTAAATCGGTAATCGTTTGTATTCGAAATGACCTAAATCTGTTGAAAATGCAGTTTTTTCTCTATCTTCTTTATTTAAAAGTACTTGATGAAAACCCTGTGCTAAATCTAACGTTGTGAAAAATCTTGAATTACCTAATTGATCAATTATATCTGTAATATTTGGTAAAGGAAATGCGTCTGACTTTGTTACTGAGTTTAATTTTCGGAAATCTACACAAATTCTCCATTTTTTATTACCTTGACTATCTGGTTTCTTAGGAACTACAATAAGAGGAAAATTCCAAAGACTTTGTGATTTTTGAATAATATCATTTTCTAACATTTGGCTAATTTGATTTTTAATTTCCTGTTTGTGAACGTGAGGTAATCTATATGGTTTAATATGAATTGGTTTGACGTCTTTCTCTACGGGTATGCTATGTGTTAAAATTTCGGTATGTGTTAACTTATCATTTTCCAAAAAAAATAAATCATTAAAGTTTCGACAGATACGTAAAATTTGTTCTTTTTCTAAATGAGTCATGTGTTCAGTTCTAATCAAATTTAAAACATTTTGAATTCTTTCGTTCTTATTTACGATTGGTTGAAAATTATTTGTATTATTAGAAGATTTTGTAAATAAACATGTTAAATCAATATCTGAATTATTATCGGGATTTTGTGTTTTCCTTTCTAAAATTTCGTAATTATCTAAATTTTCAAAGATTATGTCACTTTCACTTAAAATTTGTTCTGATTGTGTTGGATTAATAACATTTATATGTACAAAATTTTGATTCGGTTCGACTATGCAATTTCCAATAATTAAACCTGAACTTAAACATTTTGATAAGCATACTTTTGGTTCGCTAAAATTAATTTTTACTTGTAAAATTTTTTCAACTCTAGGTGGTATGACATAATCTTTTGAATTAAATAATTTTGCACAAATATTTTCATTTTCAAAATTTAACATGACTGTTTTGGATTCTGTATCTATATTTGCTTTAAATTTGGTTAAAAAATCTTTCCCTATAATGCCTATTTCCCTAGTTGGTAGGTCTCTTACAACTTGGAATGGAAATTCGGTTTCTTGCCCATTAAAATTTAGTCCTAAAAATACCGCTCCTAAAGTTTTAATTGTATGGTTTGTTATACCGCCAATTTCTATACTCAATTTCGTGTAAATGGTCGAATCCAAATCTAATTGTTTTAAATCTATCAGTGAAATGTCGCTACCTGTGTCAACTAAAAATTTTGAAAAAGTATCATTTGTGTTAGTAGTGGATAATTGAATAATATCAAAAGTTCTTGAATTATTTAAGAGAAAACTATTTGGAACTTGAGTTTTTATTTCGTTAATGCCCTTGTCGAAACGGGCCCCAATCCGTTTTTTGAAGTTGTTGTCTGAGGTTGTGGTTCTTGGTTGTTCGTTTCTTGAATTTGTTCATTTGTGCTATCTGTCTGACAGTAATATGCCTGTCTGTTTTCATTTGTAGGAATAAAAGATTTTGGTGGATTATAACTATTATTTCTTGGATAAAAACTTTTTCGGCTTGGATTTCTACATTCTTGAATTAAATGCCCCGGTAATTTACAGTAGCTACAAAATTTATTATTATTATTAGTACCATTATTTTTGTTCGTTGAATATTTATTATTATTTTGATTTAAAAAGCATTGTAGAGATATATGTCCGCGTTTTTTACAAGTAAAGCAGATAACATTGTTGGAATTTGGATTTCTAAAACGAAATTGATTGTTAGTAAATTTTGTCGCGTTTCTAATGTTTTCTTCTTCTATGGCGAAATTATTTGCTTCAGAGATACTAGTGAATCTACAACATTTTACTAGAGTTCTTATGGGTTCTCTAAGACCATTTTCAAAAGCTTTTATGCCTACTTCAGTAAATGTTGTTTGCGTTCTGTCAGCTGAGTCTTGTCCTAGTAAGTTTATGTTTGAGTAATAAATTTGTCGTAATAGTTCTTCTATTTTGTCTCCAAAACTTTTTACAGATTCATTATATGTTTGTTTTAAACTACTCATTTCAGATAATAAACTTGCAATAGGTCTTTTTACCGAATATTCTTTTGTTAAAAAAGCTTTTAAATTTTTCCATGATTCTATTTTCATAAATTGAATTTTTGCTAAAATATTTTTGTCTAATTTTAGTTTTATAATGGTAAGCAATTTTTCCGCTTCTGTAGGTGTTAAATCAGTATTTAATGAATTACATGCCGTAACAAATGCAGGGAGCATTGAAGGTTCTCCGTCAAAAGTTGGAATTAGAGAAATTGCCGTTTGTAAACAAAATCTTGTATCAGAAATTGATTCAATTGTGCTACTCATCATTATGTATTTGATTGAAAAGGAAAAAAAAGAAAAAAATTTAAGAAAAATACAGTAAAACAGAAGCGCAAAAATTTACAATATACAAAATATTTAAATTTAGTTTACTAACTTGGAATCCTTCTGAATATTTTCCTTTTGGCCTGGTACTTGTAGTAGTTCAAGGGACTTGCAATGTTGCACTAACACTCGAATATGCACTGAAATTTTCTAACACTTTTATTTTTTGATTTTATAACTTTTCACTTTTCTTCCACGGGTTCTATCCAGTGCGTATTTGTATTGCATCCAATGTACAACATTGTAGTAAATAATATGTTATCGATCCAATATACATTATTGTAGTGAATAATATGTGCTCGAATTTAAAGAATTATCCGAGCTCGTCCGGAATTTAAACCCGGGACCTCCCGCACCCAAAACAGAAATCATACCCCTAGACCAACTAGCCGCCGGTTTCACCCAGTTCGTGTTTGTGTTGAATACAATGTACAACATTGTAGTAAATAATATATTTTCGATCCAGTATACAATATTGTAGTAAATAATATGTACTCGAATTTAAAGAAATGTCTGGGCTCGTCCGGCATTTGAACCCGGGACATCCCGCACCTTAAGCAGAAATCATACCCCTAGACCAACGAGCGATATATTCTATCCAGTGCGTCTTTGTGTTGCATCCAATGTACAACATGCCACGGGTTCTACTTAATAAACACATTTTACACATGATTTGCCACTTACGTTTAATATCTAAGCCAAAATCATACCCCTAGATCAACTAGCCACGGGTTTTATCCTGTGCGTGTTTGTGTTGCATACAATGTACAACATTGTAGTAAATAATATGTTCTCGATCCAATACACATTATTGTAGTAAATAATATGTAGACCAACGAGCCGCCGGTTTCACCCAGTGCGTGTTTGTGCTGGATACACTGTACAACATTGTAGTGAATAATATATTTTCGATCCAATATACAATATTGTAGTAAATAATATGTACTCGAATTTAAAAAAAATGCGGGACCTCCCGCACCCTAAGCGGAAATCATACCCCAAGACCAGCGAGCCACGCGGTCTACTCGAAAAACTCTATACCAACGAGCCACGGGTTATACCCAGTGCGTGTTTGTGTTGGATCCAATGTACAACATTGTAGTAAATAATAGGCACTCGAATTTAAAGAAATGTCAGGGCTCGTCCGGGATTTGAACCCGGGACCTCCCGCACCCGAAGCGGGAATCATACCCCTAGACCAACGAGCCACGGGTTGTACCCACTGCGTATTTGTGTTGCATCCTATGTACAACATGCCACGGGTTCTACTCAATAAACACATTTTACACATGATTTGCAACTTACGTTTAATATCTAAACCGAAATCATAACCCCAGTCCAACAAGCCACGGGTTTTATCCAGTGCATGTTTGTGTTGGAACCAATATACAACATTGTTGTAAATAATATGTTCTCGATCCAATATACAATACTGTAGTAAATAATATGTGCTCGAATTTAAAGAAATGTCCGGGCTCGTGTAAACTACATATATGATGAATAATATAATCATCAAATACTATTGGGTATAAACAATATGCATTGAATATTCCAGAGTATAAATAATAACTACTTTACGCCCCCGGGTGGGCTCGAACCACCAACCTTTCGGTTAACAGCCGAACGCGCTAGCCAATTGCGCCACGGAGGCTCTTATCGCTTCTTGATAATAGTAACACATCTCAATAAACACATTTTACACATGATTTGCCCATTGCGTGTTTGTGTTGGATCCAATGTACAACATTTTAGTAAATAATAGGCACTCGATTTTATAGAAATGTCAGGGCTCGTCCGGGATTTGAACCCGGGACCTCCCGCACCCAAAGCGGGAATCATACCCCTAGACCAACGAGCCACGAGTTGTACGCCCCCGGGTAGGTTCAATCCACCAACCTTTCGGTTAAACTTTAAATATTACTAATGAAAAGGCGTTTGTTCGTTACTTAATTAACTAACCTATATTTACATTTAATAATCACTTATCCTAAAACATTGCTTATTCTAACATGGAACTTATATCTACACTAATCTGTAACCCATGTTGCATCCAATGTACATCATTGTAGTAAATAATATGTACTCGAATTCAAAGAAATGTCCGGGCTCGTCCGGGATTTGAACCCGGGACCTCCCGCACCCAAAGCGGAAATCATACCCCTAGACCAACGAGCGACATACTCTACCCAGTGCGTGTTTGTGTTTCATCCAATGTACAACATTGTAGTAAATAGTATGTGCTCGAATTTAAAGGAACCTCCCAGACCCTAAGCGGAAATTATACCCCAAGACCAGCGAGTCACGCGGTCTACTCAATAAACCTCTGTACCAACGAGCCATGCGCTATACTCAATAAACACATTTTACATATGATTTGCCACTTACGTTATTATCTAAGCCAAAATCATACCCCTAGACCAACTAGCCACGGGTTCTATCCAGTGCGTATTTGTATTGCATCCAATGTACAACATTGCAGTAAATAATATGTTCTCGATCCAATGTACAACATTGTAGTAAATAATATGTACTCGAATTTAAAGAAATGTCTGGGCTCGTCCGGCATTTGAACCCGGGACATCCCGCACCTTAAGCAGAAATCATACCCCTAGACCAACGAGCGATATATTCTATCCAGTGCGTCTTTGTGTTGCATCCAATGTACAACATGCCACGGGTTCTACTTAATAAACACATTTTACACATGATTTGCCACTTACGTTTAATATCTAAGCCGGAATCATAACCCTAGACCAACAAGCCACGAGTTTTATTCAGTGCGTGTTTGTGTTGGAACCAATGTACAACATTGTTGTAATTAATATGTTTTCGGTCCAATATACAATACTGTAGTAAATAATATGTGCTCGAATTTAAAGATATGTCCGGGGCTCGTCCGGTATTTATCCCGGTATCTCCCGCACCCAAAGCGGGAATCAGACCCCTAGACTGCCCACTGCGTGTTTGTGTTGGATCCAATGTACAACACTGTAGTAAATAATAGGCACTCAAATTTAAAGAAATGTCCGGGCTCGTCCGGGATTTGAACCCGGGACCTCCCGCACCCAAAGCGTGAATCATACCCCTAGACCAACGAGCGACATACTCTGCCCAGTACGTGTTTGTGTTGCATCTAATGTACAACATTATAGTAAATAATATATTCTCGATCCAATATACATTATTGTAGTAAATAAAATGTGCTCGAATTCAAAGAAATGCCCGCGCTCGTGCAGGATTTGAACCCGGGACCTTCCCTACCCAAAGCGGGAATCATATCCCTGGACCAACAAACCACATGTTCTACCCAGTGCGTGTTTGTGTTGCATCCAATGTTCAACATTGTAGTAAATAAGATGTGCTCGAATTTAAAGAAAAGTCCGGGTTCGTCCGGGATTTGAACCCGGGACCTCCCGCACCCTAAGCGGAAATCATACCCCTAGACCAACAAGCCACGCGGTACACTCAACAAACACATTTTACACATGATTTGCCACTTACGTTTATTATCTAAGCCAAAATCATACCCCTAGACCAACTCGCCACAGGTTCTATACAGTGCGTGTTTGTGTTGCATCCAATGTACAACATTGTAGTACCCAACGCTGTACTGAATTGAAAGAAATGCCCGCGCTCGTCCAGGATTTGAACCCGGGACCTACCTACCCAAAGCGGGAATCATACCCCTAGACCAACAAACCACATGTTCTACCCAGTGCGTGTTTGTGTTGCATCCAATGTTCAACATTGTAGTAAATAATATGTGCCCGAATTTAAAGAAAAGTCCGGGCTCGTCCGGGATTTGAACCCGGGACCTCCCGCACCCTAAGCGGAAATCATACCCCTAGACCAACGAGCCACGCGGTATACTCAATAAACACATTTTACACATGAGTTGCCACTTACGTTTATTATCTAAGCCAAAATCATACCTCTAGACCAACTAGCCACGGGTTCTATCCAGTGCGTGTTTGTGTTGCATCCAATGTACAACATTATAGTAAATAACATATTCTCGATCCAATATACTGTTGGGCACCGCGTTGATGAACAGAAAGAGCTGTTGGCGCCGCTATATGCAAATCGGTGTTGTTGCTCTGGACCTTCCGGAGTTCCTGAAACTTACTTGCTGAAAATACTTGAGATTGATAAATGAAAAGACTATTTCAAAAACTTCACTTTATTTCACTTTAAGTACAAGGAACTCGGAGGTATTGGAAGAGAAGTGTTTGCCCGGCGACCGACAGATTAAGACTGATTTATTTCATAATTATTAAAACTAAAATCCTTTGAAACGTAGTGGGGATTTGTCTCGAATATTCTATGCAACGAAAAGGACAAGTAATGAATTTAGCTGATTAAACAAAATGTTATTCATGCGAACTTGGTGAGAATTGTTAACTAGGCGGAATGTCGATAATATGATCTTGCTGAGATTTGTCGACGTAGATTTATGATTTCGTGAGAGAATGTGTAATGTCAGCTACTACGCAATAGTCTGAGAAAAGTTAATATGAACCGTTAATATCAGCTAAAGCTCAGGGGTTCTAAGATTTCAGTCTGGACTTGTTAGGAATCTAATATTATGACCGTGGTTAGCAACTTGTAATATCAGGGGTGTACAACACCTCCCTCGCCAATGTAGCGACTCAGGGCGCTACCGTAAAAAAAACTGACACCAAAAGACAAAAAAAAACATTATTCAATTCAAGAAAAATAAATAACAAAAATCGCAACAATTCATTAGATTTGACTAAAAAAGTATTAAATATCACGAAAAGGGAAAAAAAAATTTCAATCCCCAATGCGTTTGAACAGTAATCTTGAATATTCTTAAATTAGCTTTTAGATTTAAATTGAAAATAAAAGATGGAATTAGAAAATGAAATGGAAGTTCAATTTTCTTTAACTAATAATTCTATAAAATTATAAATTTATTCAAGATATTTTCTAAATTTACCTAAAACTTGAAATAATTACTCATTAAACATTAACTGAATCATTAACTTTTGCAATAAAATCTAAATTAATACTTGAATTTGTTTAGGTAAATTTAAAATTACAATTATTATTTAATTCAAGGAATCATTATCAAAATTATGTTCACTATTTGTATACTACATTAAAAAAAAATCAATAAAATCAATTGATAATCAATAATCAATAATCAATAATTAATATTCAATAATCAATTGTCAATAATTAATAATTAATAATCAATATTCAATCAATCAATAATTGATAGCTAATAATCAATGAGTCAACAATGGATTTTTTTTGGAAATCAATAATTAATGATTGATTATCAATAATCTATTATGCTATATTTAATAATCATAAATCAACTATTTAAATTTAATAAGAATGTAATAAATTCAAAATTATCCCTTAAAAATTGATAATGATATGATAATTACGAAAGATTGTAAGGATCAACTTATAATTAATTTATGTTTGTAGTAGAAAATTAAAATTTTAATATCTATTTCATATATTATACAACTAAGATAAAACTATATGATATATTATTTTCTAATTTATTGCAGGATTTGGACTTTCTCTTCTCAATTCTATATCATTACTTACATTTCCTTCGATATTGGTATTGGTTTCATTGATAGTTCTTTTAAAAATATTTCTTATGATCGATTTGAATTTAAATACGATAAAAGCTAAAATTATTAATGAAATTGGTATTATCCAATATAAAATATGGTTTGATCTTAGTTGTACTTCCTCTAAATCAATATTTGAATTTCGTTTAAAATCTTCTATGTTTTTACTTAATTTATATAATTCTGGTATTACGTCTTTATGTTCTAAATTCTTTATATACTTTGGTATTTGTGGTACAGTATTATTATGTATTTCCATATTTATAATATTACTCATATTTACTTTTGAAATATAGTTAAGTTGGGTTGTAATTGAGCTTTTAAAATTTTCTTTTGTATGCAATTTTGTAAATCTATTTTGTGCTTTACAGCCTGGTTTTAATTTTAATTTCCCGATTTGTGACAAAAGTATTGATTTTCTTGTATTGTTGCAACTTATATCAATAATGTCTTTACTTGGAAAAATATAGATCCATGAATTTGGAAAAGATAATTGCAAAAATAATGGATGAGTAATATTAAAAATTCTCTTATTGCATGTTGAAGGTACATTCAAATTTGGAAGAAATAGTTCTATTTCACATTCATTATTATGACCATTATAAATAGATATAGGTTTATTTTGTTCACAAATTAATTTTTCATCCAGTTTTATACAACTATTTAAATATAATTCGTTACAAAAAAAATACTCGTGTATATCGGAAGCTATCACTATTATATTGTGACGATAATCATAATTATCGTCGTATTGATAATTATTGTCGCCTGATAGTCGTCAACCCCAGGGTACGGGACCATCCCTACCACTACCCCTAACTACCTATTGGTTCTTGGGGTCCATCAGAGAGACGCTCCGGAGATCCTGGCAATTAAGAAGTTAGAGCCAACGAAGACGTATCCCATAGGCGAACGCCTTGGGATACGTTAGTGTTAGTTGTGTGTGTGTGTTGTGCAACAAGACAGGTCCAGCTTAAAGGTCAGATAATGTAAATTATAAGCTGTAGCTATTCTCCCCTCATATCTCCATATAAGCATATATACCATGATATAAGAATAAGTGGTATTAGTTAGGGAACATGACCTTATGCAAGTACGGTCATGTTCCACAAATACATGCGGAATGTATTATTAATTATTTTAATAGATTTAGTTATAAAAGAAATCTTGGTTTCATTCGTATAGTAGCTACTAACCCCCACAGGTAATTACAGGTACTTTAGCGGGCGATTGGAGTGTTGAAGTAACCCCTTCGTAAGGGGATTGCAAGGCTAGAATATAATATTTGGCAGCCATTGCATACCCCTAGAAGGGGGCTTCAACCCCCCTCTTGTCACAATGGTGAAAACGCATTCGATCCCCAACTTACAAATTTTTATTTTATATTTAATAATATTTAATAAAAAACCAAGCGAGTAGCTCCCACTGTTTACGTGTTCGGTTGTATTTTAATGCGTTCGTAATTTTTATAGAAGTTGATAGAAATAAATCAAATTTTAAACGTCGCGAAATTTCTTTATGCTTGTGTATTTTCGTATGTGTATCGCTACATGTGTTTATCTGTAGTTTTGTTTCTTAAAAGCGCGCGTATCCCGGTATTTTAAGATTATAAATCATTGATTTGATTTGAAATAAGGCGTGAGTGTGAAATTGTATTAGTTGTTGTATTTTAATGTATTTGTTAAACATTATCTTTTTCGCATGTTGTTTAGTGCGTTGTAAATATTTTGGATATTCAATAGTATAAAATTTATAAAATAACAAAATTGTTTTTATTTTTCTAATCGAATTCAATTTAAATTATTGCTCTATTAATTTAATTTTGCGTTTTCTCCCCAATTTTGTTTTACAGTATTACAAATTAATTAATTATTATGCTCGAATAGTAAGCAATAAATAAATAAATAAGAATTATAAATTCACATAATCGTAGATGTGATTGCAATTTTTTTCTTCATTTTATTCTTTTTATTATAAAAATCGCGTTAATATATCCACAAAAATATTTTTAGTTTTCTAAAATAATATTCAAATTGTCGAATATATTTTTTCTAGTAAGCTCAAATATGTTACACTCTAGCGCAGATACGCGTGGTCACGCAAAACACATGGCCATTTTTCGGAGAAATTTAACTTGCAGCCTCTTTCTTAAGTGATTTTGACCTGGCCTGTGCGCGACACAGGCATGGCGTACAAGTTCAAAAATTTCATACTCACACTCAGTGATTGTTAAACGGTTTTGAAAATGTTCGCGCGCATAATGCATTTTGTTGTCACTTTTAATAATATTTTTAAACATAAGTACGGATATAAATACAGATAAACACAAATAGTTTTAGCGGTTTTCATTTATTTTTGATCTAGTTTTCTTTTTATTCGCGGTTGTTAACAAACCCTGTAATTACCAAATTTTTCGATTTTAAAGACGAATGAGGCAAGATTACTTTTCACTTTTTACGCGCTATTATTAAAATAGTTAGGATAATTTAATTAAGTTAAGGTCTACCATAAATTTAGAAAAAAAGTCTGTTTCTTATTTGTGATTTTTTTTTTTTAATTATTAGTTCTGAATATTATGTAGACCAAGAAAGTTGTAGAAAAAATATTAAGTTTTTCTTTACTTATATAGATTAAAGGATTTTCTAAATATGTTAATGTTTACTAGAAAGGATTTCATGTTTTTTTATGTTATCGTTAAAATTAAACTCTTATGAGAGTTTAGCTAAAAAACTTGGTAACTTTTTTTCAACTAGATTCATAAGATAAGAATTTTTACTTTTTATTTTATATAGAAAAATTTAATTTAAGTTAAAATTATTTTATAATAAATTAATCAGTTTAAAAGTTTTTGAAAGTTATCCGAATAAGTCAAGTTTTTCGTCACTTTTGTTAGTCAAGTGTAGGATTAGCAATTTAACAAGTTTTAACAACTTGCTATTATTGCTAATTTTATTTTTAAGTAATGTTACGGGGGAGAATTAGCATAAAGACTAGCGTGCCTATGTGTAAAAGTGTAAGAATTTTGAGGAACTCACGGGGTGAGATGTTTGGCGCGTACGAAACGCGTGCAGAGAGTCGAAGTTTTTTGAGCCAGGCAGGCAGTGCGAATTGGATTTGTTAGTTTAACAAGGACTTAGTTTTTTTTTTTCAAATAGTTGAAACATAGGCATGCTATTCATATCTGACCAGCTGGATTGTTGTATTATAATAGGTATAATGTAATTGGTTTGTAGTATTAGTATAGTCTTTTTTAATATTTTTTATATTTTAATGTCGTGGATTTTCGTTTTTTTTTGTAAGATGATGCAATAATGAATTAGTTTTAATAATTTCGATTCTGATTATTAGTTTTAATAATTTGATTATTGATAATGTTTTTCTTTTAACTAGTTTTCTCTCTTTTTTTATTGTTACGCGTACTAATGTTGGCCTCAGTTCTGCCGGGTCACCATTGACTGGTGCTCAATTCGCGGCTTTATCCGACCGATCCTATTACTAATAGTAGGATTGGGATATGATTTCTTTGCATAACGATTACAACGGCTATCGCGACCAGTCCAGTTATACATCGTATGCGGCACGGTAACGAAAGGACTAGCCAACCTTCGTTAATTAGAGCAGATTGCAGGCACAAAGTGTCTTTTAGAAGTCGTATCTCTGCGGGTGCAGGAACACTGGTAAGGGTTTCACTCGGTCTTGCCAAGTACGGACCTGTACCCGACGGTTGGATAAACGCTCTAGTTGTGTGCGTCATACAGCTAGAACGGCCAGTGACACTTTTTTTTCGCTGTTTTTATTTTCGAACTAGTAGTTTTTTTTCTCTTCTCCATATTTGTCTAATTCTTATTAAATTTAATGTTTTTTTTACTTCATAACACTTAGTTTTTCTATCATACGCGTAACTTCGTCACTTTTTACTGTTTTTATCCTATTTATCATTATTGCATTATCCGTTTTGTTCGCCACTTTAATATATTCGAATAATGTTTTGTTTTATATATGTATATATCGTTGTGTCGTTTTTTTTAGCCGTACGTCGCGAAAGGTTTGGTTTGGTTTACGGATAGAGTTTATAGCCTTTGCTACAAGGTAATGAGAGTATAGAGGGCAAATTTAAAAAGTTAATTATGTTATGGTGCCCGATTGTATATGTATCAAGTATAATAGTTTTATGTTAAGTATGAGAATGATTAAGATTAGATAGAAACTATTATTTTCGTCGTGTTGTTTTTTGTTTACTGATAATGTCACCGTAAATCAAACCAAACGAACGTTTGTAGTGTATTATCGCGTTAGTTATACCGTCGGCGTTTTGTTAAATTTTCGTGATGCCCTTTTATATGGACAAAATACGATTTGATTTTTTATCAAAGATACTTTAATTCTGTCTCGTCAATAGTTATTGGCTCGTGTTTTTGACCGCCCAATCCTGATTAAGGGGTCCGATATGGCAAATAGAGTTAATGAAATGAGGAAATTAATAAAGGAAACAAGTATGTATGGGTAGTAGAGATAGGGCGAACTTGATGTTAGGAATCAAGAATAGGTATATTTGTATGAACAAATATATAAATTGAAGAATCGTGTCGTAGCCTTTACCACCTTTTTTTAATTATTTATTTTCAATATTTTTTTTTCTGTATTTTGTATAGTAATTATACCGTAGGCAGCTCGGCCGTCGGTTGACGTAGCGTTAGTCCGAGCGGCCGGGACAAGCAGTAACGCTTGGGCATGAAACGTCCGGGCTCGTTTCATAAGAAATTAGATCGATACGACATGATTCATTTTGGTAGAGTAGAAGATTTTTTCGGCGTAGAAGTATATGATTGAGAAAAAAAATCATTTACTTTTTTTTAAATATAATAATAATATTAGTTTAGACTTAAGATTCCCCTCCCCCTCCCTTAGATAGGTTTAGAATTAAGTTTTAGAATATGTTAGGATATTTAGTCGTCATGGTGCAAAGAAGTTATAGTGGGACTTTTGTTTTTGAAGAGTAGGTTGTTGCAACGTAAATTGTATAAATATAAGTCTGCAGACTTATATCAGGAGCCATATCGGATGTACGTTTTTGTTATGTGTATATGAGAATATTATTGTTTAAAGCTGGGCCCAGTTGTCCACGAGCGAGGACCATTGAGGTGTCCGAATCGATGGACGCGTACGGTTTCAATCGGGGAAACCGCCCTTAATCAAACCCGCAGCCGTCGAATTATTATGAGTATTATATTGAGTTATTTGGAAAAATTTTAAGAAGGTACCTTCAGTGAGACTGGAATGGCGCCATAGGTCGCACGTCGCCATTTCCCCGCGAAGGGGACAACCTTTGAGGGCCCTTGTGCCGAGCTGGGGAACTCTGGGTGTGTCCCGCTTACAAAGGTGATTGTAAGTGCCATTGTTTTTGGGTGGGCATAAGCGGTCGGTCTAGTGTTATTATGGTTGGGGCGCTGCGGGGGGAGCAAGAAGGATAACTAGATCTTAGCCCCCATCTGTGGTCTTGTGTTTGGGGGGCAATCACACCAGTAGAGGCTGAATTACTGTAAATGTCGCGTTCGTTAGTCATTTAGTTATTTACGGAATTGATTCAGTTTAAAGTAAAGGTAAATAAATTCTTCATTGTTTATCGTCACATTAGTTATTTTTTTTTTATGTTTTTCCACGCGTTACTCCATATTGTCCATATTATCGGGCTAATCGATTCTGGCGAACTAATTTAGATTTCGGGTTACGTTAATTTCAAAATAACTAATACTACAACCAAGATAATAGGGAACAGCACACACACATAGGTTAGGTTTGTTTTCAAGATAGCGTGTTCCGAAAAAAAAATTGTACAAGAAAACGTTCTCTTTTAGTAACATCTTAATCTTTCCACGTGTAATTTTTCTTTTTGTATTGTAGCATTATGTATAAATGGTAGTTTTTCTTTTGTGTCTAATTTAAATAACATCGCGATTTGAAGTTCAAATAAGTACAGTTTTTTTCAAACACGAGCTCTTGGAAAACAAAATTAATTAAGTTCAGTTGAGGGTCAAATTGACCTATATAAATTTAGTTTGATATTTGTTTTAAAGATTATGGTTGTCGATTTAGATTTTTTTTTATTGATTACTTGTTACGTTGTTTAATCAATTTTTTTTGTTTGTTGTGTATCAAACTTCTTTATTAATAAATGGGGGAATAGCTAATTAAGAATACAAGACGACATATATCTGACCGAAAGCACAATTACTGAAGGTTTATTGGCACACACCCACAACTACAGTCTACGTTCAAATTCACATTTAGTAAACCAGGCTCTGGACGTACACCCAACAATTATGGATACCGCTACGGGAACCTCAAACATCGTTGGAAAGTAGCAACAATTTTTAGAGCCGAGGGCGGCTCTGGTGTGACAGGGGGGCGTGTGACGATAATCATAATTATCGTCGTATTGATAATTATTGTCGCCTGATAGTCGTCAACCCCAGGGTACGGGACCATCCCTACCACTACCCCTAACTACCTATTGGTTCTTGGGTCCATCAGAGAGACGCTCCGGAGATCCTGGCAATTAAGAAGTTAGAGCCAACGAAGACGTATCCCATAGGCGAACGCCTTGGGATACGTTAGTGTTAGTTGTGTGTGTGTGTTGTGCAACAAGACAGGTCCAGCTTAAAGGTCAGATAATGTAAATTATAAGCTGTAGCTATTCTCCCCTCATATCTCCATATAAGCATATATACCATGATATAAGAATAAGTGGTATTAGTTAGGGAACATGACCTTATGCAAGTACGGTCATGTTCCACAAATACATGCGGAATGTATTATTAATTATTTTAATAGATTTAGTTATAAAAGAAATCTTGGTTTCATTCGTATAGTAGCTACTAACCCCCACAGGTAATTACAGGTACTTTAGCGGGCGATTGGAGTGTTGAAGTAACCCCTTCGTAAGGGGATTGCAAGGCTAGAATATAATATTTGGCAGCCATTGCATACCCCTAGAAGGGGGCTTCAACCCCCCTCTCGTCACAATATGCTCTTTTGGAATTAAAACAGAATAAATATTTTGATGTATTAACTTTGGAATTACTGAAATTTTATAAACATTATAATTTTTTGGTGTAATAATCGGAATTATCAATAGAAAATTTAATTTATTATCAAAGAAATATATATGAGTTTCAATGGATTTATATAATTTTGAATATTTAGTGATTGTACATCAAAGGTAATCTAAGAGCTATAGGTAAATTTAAATTTATGTGTTGTAATTCTTTATAAAAAATTTCGTTCGAAAAAACATATGGATGTAATTTGCCTTCCATAGAGCTTATAATAATTTCAACGATTTTTGATTGTGTTACTTGGTATTCATTATATATTTGTGAACAATATAAAGACACTGTTCAGAGTTGTTATGATATTATTGGTTTTAACATCTTTTCCCAATTCATAAAATTTATTTGTGTTTTCTGTTAATTGTTTTGAAACATAATTCATATTTTCTGTACTGTTTTGAAAATAAGCTAATTGAGACTCAAAAATAGATGATTGTTGCTTTGCAAGTTCTAGAATATGATTTTGATTATTTTGTAAAGTTTTAATTTGGGCATCGTAATAAATAGCATCATCTTCATTTAATGTACCAAAAAGTGTTTTAGATATAGAACCAATAATATTCACTAAAGCTCTTTTTGATATTCTGTTATCTATTCCTAGCATTTTTTGAATCAATTTATTTTGAATTTGAATGTTGTTACAATCTACTTCCATTGTTTTAATATTGTATGGCATTCTAAAATTTTGGAGACATTGCAAAGTTCTTTTGTTTGATCATAAATATTAATAATGTATTTAAATTGTGTTCTAAATTCTGATAAATCTACATACGTTAATAGTTTCCATTTAGAATTATATAAATTAATTGTTAACATGTTCGTAATAAAATCCCGAGTAGTTTGTCATTTGTTCCATTTCGTAGTCAGGTTCGAGTTGTCCGTAAGCCAAAAATATCATACTGAGGATAATTATAATATTCATTCCTAAAATAGATAGAGATAGATTAAAATTGGTTGTTTTTGTGAAATTAATTCACACGGGGTGGAAGAAAAAGAAAGTATAGTGAAACAATAAAAGGAAATATAGTTGTTCTATCCATGTGTAAGGGGGTTCGCATATTAAAAAATATACTCTGGTTTCATGGAATTAGAACGTCGGCACTCCAAAACTATCTTAGAGTGGCGACACCAATCAATTTGGTCAATAAGGGTTTTTGAAGTTCTATATATAATTCACTTCGTTTTTTTTTCATAAAATTATGTATCATAATAAGGTTTGAATTATTTAATTCACCATGTAAATATAACTTTAGGTATTCAAATAATTTTAAAAGTACCATATCATTAATAATACCATTATATTAAATAATGATAGCTTTGATTATTAATCTGTTTTAAACAATATGTTGAAATTACTTTGCTGCATTAACTAAGATCAACATTCCCAAATAATATGTTGAAAATATGTATCGCAAACCAAAATATGTACCAATAGTACGTTGGCAGTAAACACCGCTGTCACAACGACCAAATAATATGTTGAAAAGAAAAAAAAATGAAAAAATTGGTATGCTAAGACAACAAAAATACTATTGGTTTGGTGTGAAGATTTTCAATTTATTATTATGTACTTGTACAGGTTTATTATTAATAAGTATGGTACTGTTTATATCATCTGTTTTTAATATTTTATAAGGACCTTTAAATAATGGCATTAATTTTTTGCATTTTCTGGGGTACGGTGTTTCATCTCTAAGTAATACTAGGTCGTCTATTTTGAATAATTTTGGATTCGAATTTCTATCATAATATTCTTTAGATTTTTCTTTATTTTTTATAAGATTTTCACGTGCCTTAAAATTCGCCTGTTGTAATCTAGATTTCAGTTCGTTCGTATATATGTCATAATTGTACAGTATGTCGTTTTCTTATAATAAATAAAGGTAATTCAATTTTTCGTCCAAATAGTAGTTCAAAGGGTGTGTAATTTGTTGACTTATGAATAGTTGTATTATGAATAAAAATTGCATATTTAACACATTTATCCCAATTGGTTTGCGTACTATTGATATATGATCTAATATTTTGTATGAGATCCCTATGCATGCGTTCACAAGCGCCGTTAGATTCTGGTCTGTATGGTGATGTAGTAATTTTTTTGATTTTTAAAAGTTTACAAACGTCTTTAAATAGATTACTAGTAAAAGTTGTTCCTAAATCTGACAAAACTTTTTGGGAATACCATATTTAAAAATAATTTCTGATACAAAAGCTTCTGCAACTGTAGCGCTTTCTTGATTTGGAATAGGTATTGCGCCCGCAAACTTGGTCAAATCACAAATAAAAGTTAAAAGGTATTTATTCTGATAATCTGAAATGGGATATGGTCCGCATAAATCTATACAAACTTTTTCGAAGGGTTCCTTAGCAGTAGTTGTGATTATCATGGGCTCTTTAATTTTCCGGGATACTTTATTTTTTTGACATTCTACACATGTACTTATAAAATTTTTGATCTGTCTTCTCATTTTTGGCCACTTGTAAAAATTTCTAATTTGTTTATAAGTTTTTCTAGTGCCTAAATGACCACCATTAATTTGAGAAATATGTAAATCATGCAAAACTTTTTCTATTTCATCTTTTGTTAAATTTTCAATTATTTTATCTAAATAAATTTCGATTTTAATATTTGTATCTTTAAAAATATATCTTAGCATCATTCTAAAATCTTCGTAAGAAAGGTGACAAAAATTTGGAAACTGAATTGGATTAGGAATTGCCAAATAATTTATGTTCTTCTCTAACAAATATTTCTTTAAATTACATAAACAATAAAAAAATCAGCTAGTTTTGGCTGTGAAATTTCGTCATTAACAATAGAATATATTATGTGGTTAGATGAAGATTGAATGTCTATAAAGTTTTGTTTATCTGCATCATTATTTTTTCTAAAATGTTTTTATGTTCGAAAAGATCAAATAGACTTTGTACTTTTCAGATACTTTTGAGGTCTTTGATACAAATATTAAAACATTTTGATTTTTAGTTATTGAAGTAATGAAATTGTTATTATTCTCTACTATGTTCATATTAAAAATAATTTTTTTTATTTACGGTATCTAAAAATGTCTGATAATCATCGCTTGGTGTAGTGGCTAAAAATGTAAACTTTGTATTTTCTTGTATTTCTTTAGTACTTTCATGAATATTTCCCGTATTTTCCTGAATATTTTTATGATCATTTGCAATTCGAAAAATGATCTAGATAAACTGTCTGCATTTGTATTGTTTTTCCTGCTTTATAAATAATTTCAAATTCAAACTCTTCTAGGGTTAGTCGCCAACGCATTTGTCTAGAATTCGGATTTTTACAATTATACAAATATATCAAAGGCATATGATCGGTATATAATTTGAAAGGTTTTCCGTATAAGTAAGGTCTAAAATGATTAACACTCCAAACTATTGCTAATAATTCTTTATCTATTGTGGAATAATTTAATTCGTTTTTATTCAATGTTCTAGATGCGTATGAAATTGGAAGATCAGAACCGTTTACATTCTGAGATAAAACTGCTCCTATAGCTATGCCACTGGCGTCTGTTGTTACTGAAAAATCTCTATTAAAATTCGGGTATTGTAAAATTGGAGGATTTATTAATTTTTCTTTTAATGTATTAAATGAAATTTCACATTGTTCGGACCAAATGAATTTTGAATTTTTCTTTAATAATTTTGTTAACGGATTCGCTATTTTTGAATAATCTTTTATAAATTTCCTATAATAACCTGATAATCCTAAAAATATTTTAATTTCTTTGGGGTTTGATGGCGTTTTAAATTCACTAACTGCTCTAATTTTTTCAGGGTCTGGTAATACACGTCTGCGCTAATAACATGACCTAAATATGAAATTTCGTGCATTAAAAACTTACATTTATCTGGCTGCAATTTTAAATTGTATGTCTCTTAATTTTTTGAAATACTTCTACTAGATTATCATGTGTGTTTCTAATGTTTGTTCCGTAAACGATTAGGTGTAATATGTCATCCATATAAACTAGTGTTCTTATACTAATCGTAAATCGGTAATCGTTTGTATTGAAATGACCTAAATCTGTTGAAAATGCAGTTTTTTCTCTATCTTCTTTATTTAAAAGTACTTGATGAAAACCCTGTGCTAAATCTAACGTGTAAAAAATCTTGAATTACCTAATTGATCAATTATATCTGTAATATTTGGTAAAGGAAATGCGTCTGACTTTGTTACTGAGTTAATTTTCGGAAATCTACACAAATTCTCCATTTTTTATTACCTGACTATCTGGTTTCTTAGGAACTACAATAAGAGGAAATTCCAAAGACTTTGTGATTTTTGAATAATATCATTTTCTAACATTTGGCTAATTTGATTTTTAATTTCCTGTTTGTGAACGTGAGGTAATCTATATGGTTTAATATGAATTGGTATGACGTCTTTCTCTACGGGTATGCTATGTGTTAAAGTTTCGGTATGTGTTAACTTATCATTTTCCAAAAAAATAAATCATAAAGTTTCGACAGATACGTAAAATTTGTTCTTTTCTAAATGAGTCATGTTTCAGTTCTAATCAAATTTAAAACATTTTGAATTCTTTCGTTCTTATTTACGATTGGTTGAAAATTATTTGTATATTAGAAGATTTTGTAAATAAAACATGTTAAATCAATATCTGAATTATTATCGGGATTTTGTGTTTTCCTTTCTAAAATTTCGTAATTATCTAAATTTTCAAAGATTATGTCACTTCACTTAAAATTTGTTCTGATTGTGTTGGATAATAACATTTATATGTACAAAATTTTGATTCGGTTCGACTATGCAATTTCCAATAATTTAAACCTGAACTTAAACATTTTGAATAGAATACTTTTGGTTCGCTAAATTAATTTTTACTTGTAAAATTTTTTCAACTCTAGGTGGTATGACATAATCTTTTGAATTAAATATTTTGCACAAAATTTTTCATTTTCAAAATTTAACATGACTGTTTTGGATTCTATATCTATATTTGCTTAAATTTGGTTAAAAATCTTTCCCTATAATGCCT
>NW_020539723.1:0-16163 GCF_003426905.1 Ctenocephalides felis
CTTTAATCACGTGGTGCTTAAAAGAGGGAGGTTTGATCAAATATCAATAAATATCACGTGAAGAGGGGGGGGGAGTCAGATAAAATACCTATGAATTTATTTTTCACCTGAAATCAAAATAAAATTAAAAATTAAAAAAAAAATCCAAAAATTTCTGTTTTCGAGGTGCTTAATACACGTAATGTTTAATCAGGGAAGGGGGTAATTTTAAATATCATCAAGGGGAGGAAGGGTTCCAAAAATCTTAAAAATGATCAAGTGATTAATGGACGTCCCCTAAGGCAAAATGCCTTTACTCAAATTTTTATGATTTTCTTGATGAAGGATATTTCCACCACAATACCATAATTGCATCAAAATCGCAGGTCTGAAAAAAATGTCACACAATTTTTCGCCAATTTATCGCATATGTATAAATAAAATAATTTTAAAAATTTATGATATGGATTTATAACGACTAGGAAAAACTCAAAGTGAATCCGAGCGACAGACGCGCGGGGACTCAATTAGCATTGAATCAAAATCGTACAAGAAATCTGTTGTAAGAGTAATTATGATTTGAAATCGTTCCCAGGCGTTGAAGTTCACGTCTATGATTGTATTTAGAAATTATTTTAATTCCCCATATATCAGCTTCCGTATGATATATATAGGTTATAGTCGAAAACGAGTTCCAATCAGCTATACATATTTGTATATTTATTTTACTTATTAAAACCAATACGAGGCTCATATAGTTAAAAAAAAATGCTGCATATGAATAAAATTTTATTGTTAATTTATCCTTTTACAATAATTTTAGAAATGGTTAAATTGTTTAAATATTGTCGAGCCAGCTGTTAAATCATTCATTATCTATTTAAGTTTTTTGGAAAACGTTGGAACCGATCCATACATTTTTTCTCTCACCAGAAAAAATCATTTATAGGAATCGAGTTGAATTTTTTATGTGAAACCTTTTTCATCTATATAGGCAGTTGTTCATTAGTTCCTTTTTGTTGTCTTGCAATGAAAGTAAATACAATTATTGTTTATCAAATTTAAACTTTAATTTGATATTTTTGACTTTATTATTTATTTAATATTCAAAATCAAGTGCTCTGTTTATAAACCTATCGTTAATTTTTTCATATTATATTTTAATGTTTATGATAAATGTAATTAATATAGCTTCGATTACATACACCATTTGCTTGAAAGGCGAGATATTAATTCAACCCCTAATGATATTTAATAAATAATATTTAATAACTAGTTATCGAACTGATTATTTTAATATCGAATGAATATCTGTTTTTTGGTTTATCCTTTCAGAATCATTATTTTATAAAAAATATGGAATAAGAATAGAGATATGAATTGGGCTAAACGTGATGCATACGAATTTTGTAATGCTTGTTAATTTTTCAGACGAATTAATTATAATTGGTATTTATATTTATTATTATATTTGGTATTATTTTCAAAATACTTCTTATTTTCATATATTGGTCTGGTCAAAAATTTAGTTCCTCCTAATTAAAATTCCAAATAGGCTTTTCAAAAAAATTCAGAACATGTTTTAGGGTGCATTCGACTTGGACGCTTACGCGCTGTGAGCGCGCCGTGAGCGCGCTTTCATCGTTCGACTTGGCGCTGTGAGTGTCACATAAGTACGCTCGTAGCACCATCGTAGGATGCTCGTAGCACATATTTTGCGCTCACATACGCTCACGCCACAGAGGTAGGGCAGCGTGAGCGTGAGCGTCAGTTGTTTTTACTATCTGTCATTTCATTTGTTTATTAATTGTCAAATTCTTTATAATTCAGCAAAAATGGCAAGCTGTAGATCACAATTATTTTTTAATATTAATATTGATATTATTAATTTTAAATTAATTAATTTTAAATAATTTAAATTTCAATTTTAATATTACTATTAATTAAGCATAAGCTGACCAAATTTCATTTATTATTAATTGTTAAATTTTTTATAATCCCACAAAAATGCCAAGTTTATATCACATTTATTTTTTAATATTAATATTAATATTAAATAATTTTAAATTTTAATTTTAACATTACTATTAATTAAGCATAAGCTAACCAAATTTCATTTATTCATTAATTGTTAAATTTTTTATAATCCCGCAAAAATGCCAAGGTTGTATATCACATTTATTTTTAATATTAATATTAATATTAAATAATTTAAATTTTAATTTTAATATTACTATAATTAAGCATAAGCTGACCAAATTTCATTTATTTATTAATTGTTAAATTTTTTATAATCCCACAAAAATGCCAAGTTGTATATCACATTTATTTTTTAATATTAATATTAATATTAAAAATTTTAAATTTTAATTTTAACATTACTATTAATTAAGCATAAGCTAACCAAATTTCATTTATTCATTAATGTTAAATTTTTTATAATCCCGCAAAAATGCCAAGTTGTATATCACATTTATTTTTTAATATTAATATTAATATAATATTAATTAATTTTAAATAATTTTAAATTTTAATTTAATATTACTATTAATTAAGCATAAGCTAACCAAATTTATTTATTAATTGTTAAATTCTTTATAATCCCGCTGATTGATCCAGAAAGTAATAAAATTTACACAATTACCGTTACGCCAGTTGCCGCCATTTTGATGCTTATTGACGCTCACAGTTTCCAAAACGAACGGAATTTAGTATCGATTCTGAGCGCTTATCGCCAAGTCGAACGCTAAAAATTCGTGCTTATAAGCGTGAGCGCTCACAGCGCGTAAGCGTCAAGTCGAAACGCACCCTAGATAACTCAATCATAGCATAATTCGTAGCAATCATAAAAAACTACTCGTAGAACCAAGTAGGCCATTTTTCCTGTTACATAAGTTTGCCACTAATGAGTAAAGTTGGATTCAAAAAATACAAATAAAATTTTATGATCTAAATTTTTTTTTAAAGCTTATAAGCTTTAAATATATTGTTGCAGCATGTTATCTCTACTTATAAAGGGCATCCTGCCTGAAAACAATCCTTCCAATAGGCTTTGCTCAACCATAATATTATCGATCATCTTTGATCAAAATATCTAATCTTCAAGATGCAGTTTACATGCATGTTTTACCTAAGTAGCACTTAAGACACTAATTGTAAGTACAATCATAAAAATACGTTGATTGATAATGCACTTTTTATATATCCATAATTTTGACATACTATATTGGCAGTTAATGCATGTGAGGTAGTGAGGTATATTATTTTAATTAAAATTCCTTTATCCAAAATGTATATAATTGCATTGCCGCAATTAATCATCACATAAAAAGATCAAACTCCTAAATTACTCGAAAATTATTTTTTAATCATCACCTGTGTAACTACAAATTAATTTTTAGTTTTCTGTAAACCACAGTCGGATGTCTAATTATCGGTTTCTTTGTTTGCTGCGACAATGTCTAGTTCCTGAGAATTTCGTTGCAAGGTTATAATAAGTAACATAGTTAAATTTTTTCTCGGTAAAATATTCCCAGCTAAGAAAAAGAGTTTCAACAATAGAAGTAAAGTAGAAAGTGCCAAAGAGTCAAGTGATAATGTGATAAAGAATCTAAGAGAATCTACTCCGACTTTTGTAAAATACGACAGGAAGTTAAGTTACAAGACATAAAATTGAAAGTATTTGAAATAAATGGTAGCTGAAGCAAATTTGAAATGATTACATATGTAATGCGCAATACGTGCCTCTTTAGGTTGAAGTCCGCATTCTTCTCAGGAAAGATAATACTAATGGGTTTCTTCATTTTAAGACTTTTATTTATGCGAAAATGCACTTAGTGGCTTAGTGCTATTTAAATAAAACATGCATGTAAACAGCATCTTGGAGATTAGAAATTTTGAGGTAGTTGATCAAAGATGATCGATAATATGTTGATGGACAAACCCAAAATAGGAAGGATAATTTTGAAGCGGGATGTATGTTATACATCGAGACCACATACTGTAAGATTAGTTTAAATAATATTTTATTTGTGATTTTTGCACCAAATATCGCACATTAACGCCATATTATACGTTTCCTTAGCTGTAGGAAAAATGGTCTACTTCGTTATGCTAGTAGATGAATATGGAAAAATGCTGAATGTAAGTGATGTGACCAGTTTCCAATATTTGAATTACATATTTATATATGAATTATATTCAGTAATAAAAATTGAATTATAACTGCATTTAAACAATATATACTAGCAAATATATGTTAATTAATATAAAACTCAATTTAACTAAAAAAAAATGAGAAATTATAACTAGTGACACAATTTTTTTATACTTCGACTATTATTTATATTAGGATTATATAAAAGTAAACTCACCGGATTCTGGCAAGCTGACTTTGGTTGCATTTATACCATCACTGCTTAAATTGGGTTTTTCAGTTATATATTTCGGTAAAACGAAACCTGACGGTTTCAATTCCGGCCAATTATATGATTTTTTTGACCATGGCACAGGCGTCACAACATACACCTTTTCGTTCGTTACTGGAGAAACTGACAATTCTATTTTCTTCCAAGAGTTTTTCTCGTCACTGGAGTCAGTATTGATGGAAACTCTAGACTCGAACAAGCTATTGCTTATGTGACCTATGATGGTTATATTTTGTTTTAATTCACTATCAACACTATCAAAATTACTTGAAATTGTAGTTGGTATTATAGATTCAGTAGTGGTTTCAGTATCATTTAAGGCAACTGTAGTTAAATATTCTTCTGGTATTTTCTTAGATGGTTTCAAAGATGCAGTACTCGATTTGTACTCTTTCGTTTCTTTTGAATATTCTTGTTCTGTCCAGTCGTCAATATTTTTCTGCAAACGTATCATTTCACCGTGATAGTCTTTAGTATCATTGCTTTTTGATTTAGTATTTTTTGTTGATTTGATACTCAAAACTTTTGGAGGTAGAGTATCGCTTATCGTGATATTTTTATGATTTTCTATATTTTTCTGTAACTTAATCTCCTCTTTTGGATTTTTTTCTTTCTTTGTGTAATTGGCTAATTTTAAAATATCTCTAACTTTAGGAAGAGGAATTGTTTTTAAAGTTGTTGGTTTTTGTGTCTGTGCAGTTGCTGTAACAATTTTTGATTCTTCTTGCTCGTGAAAATCTTCATCAATTTCAGATGCCGGTGGAAATTTGTTGCCGTATAAAAACACATTTTGTTTACCAGGTCCGTTTACTTTGCGACCTTGAATCACGCTGAGTTCAGGATTAATAAACAGTTTGGGTTTGCTATTAGCCATGTAAGGTATTATTATTTGAATTTGTTTTGGTTTTTTCGTTGGAGATAATTCTTTTGGGGGAGGAGGTGGTGGAAATAGATCTATAGATTCTTGTTTGTTATAAATATTTTCCCAGGGAATTTGAGCAGTTGGTGATGGCGGTTGCATGGACGTTGAAACAAAATTCACATCAGTTGTATATTCCAAAGTGCTTGGAGTAAACACCGTTTTACCTCTATAATGAATATCACGAAAACCTTTGAATGGTTTTTGTGGAGGATTAATATTTAAATACAATATTTGAGAGTCCTTTGGACCTGATTTATTTTCATTATTGTACACTTGTGAATTGATATCAGTGTTTCTATGCCCTCTGTTTTCACCATAATGGTTTTGTACTGGTGGCTCTAAATTTTGATTTTCAAAATTGTGGTTGAGATTGCTTTGTGAACTATCATAATATTTTGTTGTTCAATATTAATTCTTGATTATAACCTACTGTACTATATGAAAAATCAGTTGTTTCATAAGCGTGGTTATTGCGGTTTGCAAAGATGACAAAGATGTTACTGACGTAGGTACGTTTGTTACAAAATATGGCTTCTGTGTGCTAGTTTGAATATCGTCATATATTTCTAACTTGTTACCATAGCTATCATAGTTCGGAACGCTACCTATATGTTCTAGTTTATCATTATCAACGCTTATATTGTAAGTGGAAGCTGCAGGGTGACTATCTTGATGTAAATTGGGTAATACCACATTACTTTCTGGCGCATTGTACTCATGAGAAATTGGATTTGGCTCTTGATTTCCCAAAGGAAGACCAGGAAGATTTGCGGGCGCATGGTCGATATCTATAACCGGAGATTGCACTATACTTGGTGGATATTCAACTGACGAAACAAATTCAGCTATGGGAATGCTTGGGATAACTTGAATGTCACCATCGTCATACATAGGTTTATTGAAAGGAATTACAGGTGGTCCGTACGGGTTAGTACTTAATGATGGATCTTCGACTTGAGGTAAATTTTCCGAACCTGCTAGATGTTGAGTTCTATATAATGTGAAAGATGACCCTTGATTAAACGGTTTTGCGTTGAACAATGGCGGTATTGCCGTTGGGCTCAAATTGGGCAAAGCGATCGGCCGACCGGCTAATGGTACGGCATGATGAGTGTTTGTTGCCAATGGGAGTACATCAGGGGGAGGTAAATATTCTTTACTAGTTACCTTTAACTGACCTCCTTGATTTAGAGTACTATAGTGCTGATTTGGTTTTGCTGGCGGAGCAGCATATTGAGCATTTGTTTGGAAGTTTTGTTGATGATATTGTTGATTGTTCTGATTATACTGACTATGTTGATTTTGTTGATTTTGATTATTATCAGTATGATGATTCTGTTGGCTATTTTGGGTATACTGGCTATGCTGATTTTGTTGATTATAAGTCGACGTTTGAGGCTTGAAAATGGGAGTCCAAGGTACTTTGTCGCACGGATTACAATCTTTCCGTGAGTGTTGAACTGAGTGCCCATGTCGATAATAAGACGGCGTTTGCTGATGGTGGTTTTGTGTCGGCTGAACAGCATATCTAGGCACGTGTTGAGAAGGGCTGGCTGGTTGGTGTGCTATAGGCGCTACAGGTGGAGTTAAGTCTTGGTCTTCTGATCCCGGGAAAAACCATTGCGCAATGCGTTGCATGAAACTTGGCTCTTCACCTTTAGGTAGCGTTTGTGGCTTACTGAATTGAACTGGTCTAATAGGGGGTCCATTAAAATGTGGTTTTTGGCTTTGTTCAAATTGATGGTTTCTCTGTTGTCGAATAGGGGAGTGCTGGTGGTGATATTTTGGCGCTGCAGGTGGTGTTAAATATTCATTCAACTCGCTGACGGCAGCAGAACTTATTTTTGTTTTAATTATTAGGATGATACACAAGCCTGAGATGAATACCTGAAAAGAAAAGATTGATGAAAAATTGATGCTGCGTTGTAATATACGAGTAAATTGAGAGTATTAACAATAACTTATTATAACTTCATTGTAACTAGCGAATCAAATATTTTTATAAGATCCAATTTGGTTCAGCAGTTTTTTCAAAAACATGCCATATCCACACATACATAGGGTAGGGCAGGGCGGGGCAAGTTGAGCAATCGAAATATCACGAAAACTATTCACCGTCCGTTTAGGCATTATATGACGGAAAGATAGAGGTTTGGGAGAAATAAACATCCCGCGATCGCTAGTGGCCGCTGGACAAATAAGTGAGGCTCACGGGCGTTCTGTTTATTTTGAGACCAAAAAGTAAAAAAGTAATTCATCACGAGTTTTCGTCTGGTTTAGTCAATTGTTATTTATTTTTAATCAGGTAAATGTTATTCTTCCATATAATTCTAGTATTTTTAATATGCACAGAGATTCTGGGTATAATTTTCACGTTTTTTTTTATAAACTTACTTTTATTTTGAAATTTCGAGTTGGGGTTAGTTGAGCATAGTTGCTAAACTTGTTCTGTCACTAAGACAATTACCATTAACTTCCAGAAATTATTATTTTTAAGATTTAAGCTAAGTCTATGAGTAATAATATAAAGAAATAATGATTTTAAACAAAAATACTGAATATAATGGTAAAATAATTCCTAAGATACGATATTGTTTTGTTGAATCTACTTTTGGTTAATTATTCGAAGAAAATTACTATAAGTTTTGTTTTCTCTGTCAATAAAGACTACAAATACAGAACTGGTTATTAAAAACTAATTTTATTTCATCACTAATCGACATTGAACCTATGATTTCATTATAATTTCTTAGTGCTCAACTTGCCCCACCTACGGGGTACATTGAACATACTTGACTTTCTGCATTTAAACAGCTGTAGCTTTTAAATTTTACTTATTGCCAAAAAATAGTATTAACACTTTTGTTAAGCGATAAACAACAAATCCATTAAGCCGTATAGCAATTTATTGAGACTTTTCATTGAGGAGCTACATCCGTTTAAGTAAAAAGTTGCTCAACTAGCCCCGCCCTACCCTACTTAGTACACACACATACATTTTTTTCAAATTATACAATATCATTAAATTTTGAAACGTTGAAGTATCAATTTATTTTCAATTTTTTTGGCGATTTTGATGTCACCCCACGGAGAGTTAATATGGAGTTTGCAAAAAAAATTGCAAATAAAAAGAGTTAATAAGGAGTTTTTGCACATATTTATCTGAAAAACGAAAATGAGGTATTAGTTTATCTCAAAAAAGAATGGAACACGACAAAGCGAGTCTGCCTTTTTCTATGGCAGTAGAAGATTTTCATTTCAATGACCTCGTGCAGCGTACCTATTCCCATAATGTACCATTGCGGACTATTTATCGTCGTCTGAAGATGTGTTAGGGGCATACGATTGAAGATGACCCGTAGGAGAAGAAGAGTTAAAGTGAAATTTCTAAACTGCCGTCTTCAACGGGCTAGTTATGCCGCAGTCGTATCCTCGTATCGCGTGTTTTACATATCCCCACTGCAGGATGTGCAAATTTGCGAAATATAGAATTGAATTATTAAATAGAAGTAGATAAATTATTAAATAAAATCGTTAAATTTCGTAATAAATAATATATAGACAAAATTGAATAAACTTACAATATTAAAACAAACAGAACTGTACAGCAAAATATCTACTTTAAATGCTAAAAATAAATCATCTTACTAACAATCTAACGATCACTGAAAATTTGGACGATGTATTTAAGAAAAATAAATTCTTTAAGTTTATTAATAATACTAAAATATATAAAATTCTTTGCATATTTTTCTTAATGATAATCTTAAAATTTTACTTTTTTTTATTAATAATTTTCAAATAAATTTAATTCGATTTTTTTAAATCAATTTTTATTTCAATCAGATAATCAAAATTGTTTATTTGATAGTAATTTCATGTAATTAATATGAACTCAATGAAAAACAAAAATTCATAGTTAATTGTTTTATAGTCAAAAACGTTTATTTATTAAACATAATTTTATATTCAAATTTTGCGTATTATAATACTGAATTATATTACAAAATTGATAAAAAACGATTTGTTGCAAAATGTTGTATTTGGTTATATAAGTTGGTATATATTATTATTAATATATTTCTTAATAGTATATATTAATATTAATAGTTAATACAAGTTGGTATTTATTCATTGATAAATGATAGTCATTTGCGCGCTGTTTATATTATTTCATTTCTAATATTTTTATTTTGTTATATTTATTATTTACCACTTATTTTTGTTCTACTTTATTGTTTTTCTAGTATTGTTTTTATTATTCACATTTTTTTTATTTTACTATCATTACTTGCTTTTATTTTATATTAAATCATCATAATACGGATATCATTTTAATGAAAATACTCCTTTATTTAATCCTTTATTTTGTACTCTATTTTATTTTATTTATGTTATTATCCACTTATGTTACTAGATGTTAATCATTTAGCACTTTTGTAACAGATATTGTAATTAAAAAAAAGCGCGCTGTTTCTTTATTAATCAAACAATGTCATTAAAATTCGACATTGAACATTAAAAATCGATCTGTTTTTCAAGTTTGTAATATAAAAACTATATAATTTAAACATATTTCTCTGCTAAGATATGCCAAAATAACCAGAAAATATTAAAACGCAAAGACACATAATATTTTATATAAATTCCAATATCATCCTATTTTATATATCATCTCAAGTTTCTTATAAATAGATTTAGTTATAAATAAATATTTATAACTAAATCTAGTACATCAGCTCTTCCTTTATCAAGTAAATTTTCATCGTGAGATCCATCCTTGTACTTGTAGAAATCACGATTCGTGGATGTCATATTATAATTTTATGATCGCTACAGTACGGCGGAAAGGTTTTTAGTTCACCAGCTCAATCGAATCGTATCTCAAATATAGGTTTCTAGAAATCGTAATAAATTTGAATAAGTCATTGATTTTATTGCTGTTATACATCTGCTCTTTTAGATGACCGAGTATTTACCTGTTAACCTTTTGGTAAACAATGAAGACTTAAATTTATTCTCTATGTGACAGTTTTGTAATTGTTCTATTTCTTGATGGGTTTATCTAGAATCTAGATATTGACTATAAAATAATTTATATCTAAATAGAATTCAAAAAAATATTCTAGTAATTTTAAAGAAAATTGTTTAATACTTATCCTGATTATAAGACTGAAGAAAAATTAACCAAATTGTTGAAATAAAAATTTAGATCGCCTATTCATTAAAATTCAAAATTTACTAATATTCCATTTTTAGTACTATTTTATAATTGAAGCTGAAAATCTAATCCACTTTATGGGCTTAGGAAACTATCCAATAGTAAATCCAAATATCTAAATAGTAATATGATCATGCATTGCATTGACCTCAGATTTGCTTATATTATTTTAAGGTAAATTTATTCAGTTCTATTAAATTTTATTAACTTTTCGTAGAGTTAATTATTGTAATCGTCCAAAGATCGAAATTGAAAATTTATGCATATCTTCACGTTTAGATGGTTTTTGTACATTTTGCCATACGGAAAATTCGATGTGTGTGTGTATGTATGTATGGATACAATTTTTCGTCCACGTTTTCGGGCGCACGGATATATATATGAATAAATCGGATTTAATTCTAATTCTAGCTAATGTTCTAAAGCTCGCTTACATACTTAAATTAATAATTTTAACTTTGCAATTCATTTATATGATTTTTATGAATTGCTCTTCATTTTAAATCCGATTGATTCAGTTTTATTTTATATTTGTTTTCCGTTTTTTTTGACGTTTATATATTTTTATTTGTCTATAATAAATATATAAACTCCCGCCCAATTCAAAAGCTATTATATTGTGTCTATAAAATAAGAATAATGAAAGTTAAGTATATAACAATTGATATTCCTCGAATATTTCTCGAATTACGTACGGGAAATTCCAGCAATTTGCCTTAACGATACATACACCACCAGTTTCACTTTAATTTAATTAATTGAACAAATGCTTATAAATAATACGTTTGACCATAAATATTGATATAATATCACAAACTTTGATGTTATCGAATTATTTATTTAAACAAATTAATGGTCATTTTATTTAATTTTTATTAATTTATTATTATGCTAATTTATGTATTGATAGCAAATTATTAAAATTAATACATCACATAATAAAATATTGACAGCGTGTGGTAAAACTGTAATTTTATGGAGATCTATTACGAGAATGAATATTTAGCATATATAATCTCATATGTCGATACATGAAAAAGTTTTTTTATCGATTATTAACCGCATAAAGCTATCAATTCGGGATGTACCTCATCAACTACTGGTTTTTTAAGTGTTACATCGAAAAAGTAGCAATTTCTTGTATGCGCAATTGAAAGTTCCAGATTAATTTGTATTCGCTTCTGGTGTTACTATATTGGGAACAAACTTTTTGATGCAATTTTGCTAAAATTAGTATTCTGAAATTGATGACTGAAGCATTTACTTATCATAATCTTGTTGACCCTTGGCGTTTTAGGAATGGTAAAGAGTTTATTCTCAGAGTGAAACAAAACACCTGAAGTTTATAAATTATTAACGCTAGATCAGGTAAATCACCTTCATATATCATTTCCAGTACTTTGGATATATTATGATGTGGTACATGATCTTACCCAATGAACCCATGATCTTACCTACGGTGTTCTACCTACTTAAGTGAATCTTCTTCTAGCAGCATATTTGTTGTGCTTTCTCCTCTATGTACTTTTATTTTATCATAATATTCGCATTTACGTTTTCCAGTAACACATTTCTTTGATTGTTTAGTGATATGTGATGGGCTGATTAAAAATACATTTATTGACATAGGTTCTTACTTAAGAAATTTTCACTTTTCTTCAGAAGATAATCGCTCTATAATAAAATATTGTTATAGATATTCATTTAGGTATGATAGGAACAATTTGTGATTATATATAGAGATGTCTTTAGAAATTATTAGTTTTTTTTATAAGTGTTCATATTGCTTCTTTAGTTTGATTTTAAAATCATTAAGATTTTTTTAAACTAAAAATGTACTTAATTTTTTAATTATGAAAATAAAGACTACAACACTCTTAATCAATTAGTTAATGCAGTCGATTCTATACGCCCTAAATCGTGTTAGAAATTTCAACAAGTCGATACTCGAAGAAGATTATTTTAATTACTAGAAAGCTTTTATAATTTCACAACCTTCACTAATATTAGTAATAATATTATAAAAGATTTATTCTCGTAGCAGAATAGATTACACAGATATTATTTTCTCATTACTGTGTCCCATTCGATGGCTATCTTCAATGGATTCCATGGAAATGACACTGCTGAAAGGTACGTCACGTTTCTTATAACCATAGTGCACAAATATGAAATATTTTTAATGCGAGCTTTAATTTTCACTCTTATTTCCTATCTATAATAAATGATCAAAGAGTCTGATCGTGTTTCCATACTGAATTGGCCCCATCCTGGTATTTGAATAATTTTGATGCCATTTTATCAGATATTTTCGTAAAAATCTGATATACCAATTCTCAACTCCCTAGCATATAATTTGGCGGAGATATAATTGAAAATATGCAAAAGTGGCCTCTTTTTCAGAGTCACTTTTTGTCACAACTGTAAAAGATATCGACAAACAAATAACGCCATTCTATTTACATCGGTGGTGTCGGTTTCAATGATATCTCGGCCAAATGATGAACTAGAAGTTGTGATTTTTACGGATTTTTGTACTCCCCCTTCATTTTGGTGATACGTGGTGATATTCAAAATTAACCCCCCTCCCCCTCCAAACATCACGTGTATTTTTAGTTACGGAAAAATATGGTAAAAATTTTAAAAATTTATATTATAAAAAATAAATACACGTGATATCTTACTGTACTTCTCCCTCACCCACGTGATGTTTCGTCTTTTTTTGTCAAATACCCTCCCCCCAAAAGCTCACGTGATTATGGGCGCTCCCTTATTTAATTTTTATCAGAAATTTCTATACATTTTTTTTGTTAAAATATTACCACCAATTTACATAATATTTTGTGGTTAATACTCATTAATTACTAATCTGAAAGGCATTTTCATTTAAGAACACATCACTTCAAGTGAAAACCGATATCAGTAATGCTTGACATCAGGCTGCTCGATGTGGCAATAAACCTTCGATATATTATAATAAAATAATTACTCAAAAGTAATATTTTAGTATACTTAAATTTGATTTTTTTTTATTTTGTCTAGTCAAGGGTTATTTTAACTTAAAAAAAACTTTGCTATCTATCTCAAGGAAAAAACGATATCAGGCTGTTCTGTGTGGGTATCCTGAATCTGGAACTTCCGATTAGAAGCCTATAGTTCTAAAAAATAATTTAATTTAACAAATGATAACAACTTTCAGCCGATAAAGTACTCTACAGAAAGGGCACACATTTCAAGCAAATATTTGGGCATTTTTGATATATCGAGCCACTGCTTTAAACTCTATTCGTCTTATCAATCTTTTGTTGTGGGTACTCCCAAAGTAACATTCATTTTCAACTCGTGACCATTCAGAAAATGAAAACAATAATTATCGTGCGACCTTTGAAATGTAGGAGTAGTTCACAAGAGGAACAGGTTTCTTTAAATTTTATAATGATCCGATCTACGCCGAGAGAAAGTTACAAATTTATGGGGTCTTCTTGATTCCTCTCTTCGTATGTTATTTTCATGATGCGCGCGCGCTGTCCACGATCACGGTGTCAAGGTCATAGGTACCTCAGGTAGGTACCTACGGCGTGGTTTGCTTATAATTATCTTTGTATACTTGTTGAACGTTGTTAGAAACAGTGATGGTACTTAGGGAGAATTCCTTGTTTTATTATAAAATTATTTATATAATATGAGTTCGAAATCGCCAAATAATCAGTTATAATATAGATAAAGAACTCATTTTTTTTAAAAAAAAACTTTCCGAGTAATGAAAGTTTCGTGTATATACAATTTTGAAGAAGGATACTGATAGATAGTTGCGAAAGTTATGATACTTAGAGAAAGATATTTCTACTAATAATAAAGTAACTACTTGTGCGTAGCATTTTGTCTTAAGGCGAGTTGCATTAACTTCCAATCAATAGGACATCAGCTAATTATGTCGAATAACTTATTATTAAAATAACATCTGTATTTTGTAGAAATTAAAATGAATTTTTTTAACACAATTTATTCCATGTGTTTCGTTTTTAGTTGTGTATTTTAGTTCTGAAAATGTATTCATTTTAAGTGTTAACGTCAACTGTAATCAGTAGGCGCTACTGATTGCAGTTGACCCTACTGAGTAGGGTTTTCCAAACACCGAGCCTACATATGCACCAAAGGCGATAGATTCTGATAAGATTGCTTAGCGCGGGGCGCATCTGAACTTTAGTGAATTTTTAATAATTTAACCGCTTATTTTAATATTCTATATTTTATTTCAGACTATTAAATCTACTATCGCCAACAAAGTTTCTTTAAATTAAAATCGTCAAAAATTTAAGTTAATAATATGCTTTAATTGTTTAGTTAAGAAGTTAATTTCAAATATTTGTAGTTAAAATTTTGGAAAAATGCAATGTTTGTGGTGTCTGATAGAGTTTTTCTTTTTTAATAAAAAATAGTTAATAAGTATTACATGAACTTCCCGATTGTTAAATAATCGATTTAATCAATAATAAACAAATTAATTTGAGTGATTAAAAGTATTCCGAGAGGATTTATTACACATAAATGAAAACGAACGAACACGTTAACTCGGAGTAATTTCTAAAAGCAATTTTTACAAATCAATAATTTTTGTATTAACCATTTTCGTAGGAGTAAATCATCTAATTTTAATTTTAACAAACGTCAACAAAACTACTCATTTCTTCATCACAACTTGATGAATTTTTTAAATTAAACTACTTGTCGTGAGGCCGTAATATTTCAGTAAGTTCTATAAGACCATGATATACATCGCCAAAGAAGTTTCATAAAAATCGGCTTAAATTTTTTTTTCAAGTTAATTTACAAAGAAAACGGTTATCGGTAGATTTTCACCTAAAACTAATCATATTATTCCCATAATAATCTTTCGAACAGTTTTTCATTTTTTAAAATCAACCCACAAGCCGCCTCTGGTTTGAAGCGCGAGGTCTCCGCGATATCAGAAAATTGGTAAAATGATCGAGAAAGTGACTCTACAGGGGTCATTACTCGACATGGGATAGATGGGACATAGGTCTTAAGGTATTTAACTCTTGGAGTGGAAATTGATTGACACATGAGTAATTTTGGAAGAATGTTCATATTGAAAATGAAATGACTCATAAGAAATTACTTTTTTTTTGAGCATTGGTTGATATATTTCGGGTATGAATTTCGGAATGCAGCAGGGCAGCACGCATTTAACATAATAATCAAAAATAAATAATTTGCTCGACTTTTCAATATTTTTGTCCAATTATCCTTTTTTAACTGAAAATCTTAGGTTTTCTAGCACTAAAGCGAAACATTCAGAATCCCATCCTAACACGCAAATATGAAGTGGTTCAACCATAAAAGTACAATAAAATCTGACTACCAATTTTCATGTATGAATAACATTCTTCTTTATCGGTTTTCCAATATAATAAATTATGCTCGTTATAACATATTTCAACGCGTTTCGACCACATGTGCCCAACCGCATCGATTTCTTTGTGTGAATACTTCTGAATATTTATCGTAATGTCTACAAGACATACACGATGATGCTGCATGAATTACAATAATCGGATAAGAGTCGTAAATAGTTGTATTTGACTAATGGCTT
>NW_020539724.1:0-33453 GCF_003426905.1 Ctenocephalides felis
GTTTCTAATATATTTATAATTACATGACGTTATATCATAAAAGACTTGTTCCTACTTCTCAATAGCGCGGCCTCGTCTAAATGCTATTTTCGAAATGTTAGATATGAATATTAAAGACGTCATAAGAATTTCTGAATATTTGATAAATCGAAGCTTTTACAAATTTTAAGTAAAATTTGAATAACAATAATATCATATGATTGATCATGTGAGTATAAAAAAATATCTCAGGGGAAATGAAAATGGACTTTTACTTATGAGTAGACTCTAAATAGGATTTTAAATTTCTTTTTCAATTTTTTTTCCTTTGCTACGTTAATAAATTGTTCAGAATTAATGAATATGATATTAAATTATTTTAAATATTTATTTTTTATGAATTATTTCCTTTTTATATTATATGTAAAAGAAAATTACCGAACTGGCATTACCAGTTTTTTCTAAATTATTAGGAACATGACAATTATATCAAAGCTATTTTTATTCTATTCAACTGGAGTAAAGTATATTACTGATTTTCACTAGGCTTGCAATATACAAATATTATCTTAATTTCACCAAAAATTTACCTTAAATGTTTTTGCTTGTCCTCGTCGATGGCACTTAAACAAGGTCATACAGTTTAAACTCTTGAATAATTCTGCTGATGCAAATTTTCACAATAACACTAGAACTGAAATAACACTTACAACTTCCTCACTTGAAAATTTGAGTTTTGTATAATCATGTCACCTGTCATCATTAATGTAAAATAATTAAAAGAGTTAGATGTTTAAAAATTCGATGATTTCTAGAATTTATTGTAATTGGATGATTGTTCTAAAATGTATATTTACTTTGCTGTTTGATAAATAAGGATTTGTAGGATTATCTTAATATGTATTAAATAATTAGTTCTTTCTGTTCTAATGCTATTAATGATTTTCAAATTTGAAAAATATTAGCTGTAGAAAAAAAATGTTTATCATATTTTACCGAACAAAAATGAAAAGAATGAAAATAAGTGAACAGATTTATATTATTTTAATATTTTTGATAAGTAGATTACGATTAATGATATATAGAATAATACACGCATTATTTTTACCATTTTTGCAATATTTATATATATTTTTGTGAACTTATAAATTTGAATAATAATGAATAATTTTGACATTAATTTCAACACTTTGACCTTGATTCTTTGCAAAATCTATCACAATATTATTTAATTTTATAGGCAATTTTAAAAAAAAAAAATTACATCATAAACATCATAAACTTCGAATCGATGGTGAGCTAGATATTTATTATTCTATTATTTTCAATTGGAACATCAAAGAACTTTTGATCGAGTTATAAACAAATAAAATTTGTATAATTTATAAAGAGCCTTTATGTATCTGTGAATATTCATATTTACTATCACAAACAAATAATTTTATTATCGCACAATTTTAAATAAATAGATTTGGATAATTGCAATCTGAATTTTATATCTTACTGTCTTACCCGGTCACAAGAATAATCAAAAATCTGAACAAAATTGTCGTTATATTACATATACCAACAAAAAACTATTCTGAAATCTTTAATTAAATTCACAGCTAATTCATCACTGCAGGAATGTTTTTTTTGTTTTTTGAAAAAGTTCTCATTTTGGGGTTTAAAAGGGATATAAGTCTTTATCTTTAAAGAAGTTTCACGCAATAATAGTTACATATAATTTAAACAACGGTTTTGCAGCTTGATTATAAGTTGAACATGTGTAAAAATCTTAAATAAATATGAATATAAAAAAATAAGAAAATTGATCCTATACATTGAAAAAGTGTAAAAGTTGGGAAATCCTTGATGATATTAATTTTTCATGTGAAGTTGAGCTTCTAAAGTTCAAAAAATCTCGGACAGAAATCGAGATAGAAAAAAATAATCCTGATTTTTGTGAAATAGGGGTTTATGATTAGAGAGTGAAAATTTAAGGTTACTTGTCTTTATACATGCTTTATGAAAAAATGGCTTCAAATCTTTGGGGTGTCCAACCCCTAGCACTTGTGAATTGTGAAACCAATCAAAATATTTACACATCGATTAGACACATATAATTATTTTATTTATTTGATCGATACTAAATACTTTTTGCCACTGACGACTGAAAAAATTTTATACCACTTAATTTTTATTCCTGCAAAATTTTCAAATTCTCCAATTGCAATTCGAATTGGAAACGTCTTTACACATGCGCTCTCGGCGCCTTCGTTCATAACACTGTACGATAACTTCGAATCGTTCGAAATGAGTACTAATACATAGTCACAGTCTAATTAGCGCACACATACAAATTTCTATAACGATGAGACCGGACATGTGAATATAGACGTATCGGCGGCGTATAGGGCAACTCTGTGACAATGAAATTTAATGCAAGAGACGTTTTCGGTGCGCGAAACCTGTTTCGGAAGTATTTTGGTTAAGGTTTGGAAAGGAATTTTAAGGTTGAAGGACATGTGAAATAGTCTTGGAACATATTTGCAATATGATAGAATATAAAAACTAGTGGTGCATGGTATTGTGTCTTAAGACAAATTGCTGGAACTTACCGTACTAAAAACTAAATTTTTCAAAAAAAAATTGCAACAATTTGAAAAAATTAGAATTTTGAGAAATTTGGATACTTTTGAGAAAATGATTTAATTTTTTTTATTTTTTTATATTTTGATTTTTTTTGTATTTTGATTTTTTTGAAAATTTTGAATATTATTTCAAGCAAACGCGCTGCATAGTTGATAGTCGAAATATCAGAGTCGTCTAACGTGTAAACATTGGTACAGAACCCATATTGGTACACAAATCTTATACTTATTATCATAATCTTTATAAAATGTCTGATAATACGATGTGCATATGTCTAATGATCATTTCTGACCGTCAAATGACATTATTTTTTACTTTTTTTTTTATTGGATCTCTGAAAACGCTCGCATGTCTGTAAAAGACAATCTTAGGCAATATATATTATTTATTACAAAGAATTTAATTTTTTAATGAAAATCACAATAAAATGCTTGTAATTACTTGGTCTAATTTAAATGATTTTAAATATTTTTGGTAATTTCCGAATATTGTATTATAATTTACAAACTATATGTGTCACTGATTTTACAGCTAATTAACATATTTTATAAACAAAAACAATCATTCAATTCATTATTAAATTTTTATTTCCTTTTCAAAACAGAGCATAAATATAAATTATCAAAATTTATACACCAGATAATTATAAAAAATTCTTGTAGAAACAAATTCAAGTAATACTCAATTCATTGTTTCCTCCAGCTTAACTATTTCTTTTAGTTGCTTTCCAATCAACTCTCCCAAATCAATTAAACGTTTTTTAATAGAACCATTATCATATTTTTTCATGTAGATTTCGTAATGTTTTGTATAAATTTCAATAAATAACTCCAAAATGAGGGCAAATCTAGCACTTCCATATATTTTGCATCCAATAACGCATTGACTTTGGGATGAATGAGGGAGGGAGTAAAATTTTCTGAAATAAAACAATAGTAATAGTAATAATAATTAAGTCACAATATATTGTTCAATAATAAATTCAATCTAAATTAATTGAATATATGAATAAAACGCTAATTTTGTCATAAAATTTTTGGGATAGATTTTAGGGAAATTATTAGAAGTCCTACTTAAACCATGTGCACAATGTTAATAATATGTTGAAACTTTCACACACTTATTATAAAAAGTAAGTGTAATGTCATTATAAAATGCACACAAAAATTATGTATCAAACTTTGGCTTTTATATATTATATTTTCATTATTTACCTTTTCCTTGTTCTCTGGGTTTGCTTTTTACCAGATCATCCAACAGTTTTTTTCTTCTATTTTTGCATGTTCAGAACCTGAAAATTGTTGTTCTGCATCAACTTTATTTAATCCTAATTCCTTCATTACAAAATTTTTGTCCAAATAGGTGAAATATTTCATGACATGAAAGTTTAGTTCATCAGATTCTTTTTTGGAATCATTGGAATCCATTGAAATAAAATACTTAGTTAATTTAGATTTGATTAAAACAGACTAGTACAGAAACATAAATTTAGTACAAACAAAATAAATTATTATAAACTGTGAATTTATTTTGCTATATTGTCAGTTGTTTGTTTGTTGATTCGACTGTGTACTAGATTAAAATTTTAATTCGCAGAAAAATTATAATTACGAAAACTTGAGTTACATAACTTATGAAGAACAAAAAGAGGCTATTAATTCAGTTTTACTAAAACTATATACATACTAGTAATTAGTATTTTGCAAATGGTTTTGTTTGAGAACTTTTATCGCAATGTTTCTACAAATTAGATTAGATAAATAATACTAAATCGAAAACCTCATAAAATGCATTCTTTATCATTTTCAATTGAATTGAGATCTCTTCTTCCATAAAATGCCTTGCTCATACTTAGAACCAGCATTGTACAACTTCAGTCATCCTTGGTACTTGAAAAGAATAATTTAGTTTTAAAACTTTTATTACATCCATCTCGAATATACTTCATGTTTAATGAATGATAGAGCAACTTCGTAATAAATCATAATATTTTATTAAGTTAGTTTTCTTGGCTTATTTCAAATCTTGTTGAATCAATTTGTTGAACGGTTGAAACTATATCTCTGACTTTGGTCCAATTTTCGAGTATTTAATAATAATTTCAGGAGCATATAAAATAGATCAAAGTAATGGCATTCAATTTTAGTACATTTAATCAAGTTTGCCGCAAATTATATGATTCGCAGACTATCAAAATCAATATACCGATAGATAAAATTAATTGAATAATTACGGGTTACTGCATAACTTTCCAAGCTCACCTTCTGCATTCCCCCATCCAAATTAATTGGATCTTCCTGAAACCTTCGCATTAATCAATATAATTGGATAAAAATTAATCATAATATATTTACCTTGATAAAATGTTAATCAACGTAGGAAATAAACATATTTTATATAAAGAATACATAAATATTTAAAGGACGACGTTTATTATGATAGATGAGAATGCATGAGAGGTTAAAATGCATTGTAAATAAACTATGAATTATTACATAGTATCAGGTGCATTCTTCAATTGTGTCAAGAAAAAACTAGTGCATGTGATAAATAAAAGAAAGGACACATGTCAGTTGTGGCAATGGTGTGACCTAAATTCTGCAGAATTATACTATATATAATATTAGAGATATAACTTAGACTTTTAGATTTTTTCACTTCTTGAATATGTTTGTTTCACGAAAACACTTGCTAGTTTTATTATGTGTAATATATAATATTTACTTTTACATTAATTTCGTGACATATGATATGACTTTGAATCATTTGGGAGTGTTCCACGGTTGTCGGCAACGCTCGTTCACTGAGTGACGTCACAGTGCCCTACTATTTTTGATACTTATTTTGCGCCCGAATAGCAGTCCATGTAAAAACATTGGCATTAGTTTATACAAATGGGCATGCTGTTCCGTATAGCAGCGACCTTCGTGGCGAAAGGAAAACCAGTTATTTTCTGGGATGTTAAATTTTTTTCAAGGCTTTAATATTATCACTGCTGCTTGATAGCAAACTGTTCTTGTAGTTGTAGACTATTAATCTTGGTCTTTGTGAATGCACGGCCAAAGCTCTTACTACTCAGCCACGGAGAAGCTTCCACTCTATAATTTAAGTCATTATCTATCTTATCTTACTACTGCAGAACACTATAAAATATTTTTCATCTATCTCCTTATAGATAATCGAAACCGCGTTAACGACCAAGCAAAAGCGTCGTAAAAATGCGATGGATAATATTTTCGCGCAAGCTTTTTCTACAGATGATCGTTTAAGCTTCTAGAGCTTTGTGGAGCTTTTTCTACAGATATGTGAAATAGTCACTCAGGTGCACACAGGGGTACGATGAAAAAGTTGCCAACGTTGGATAAATGGTACTCCTATTACACTGTTCAATGAATTCTTTAACTAGTTGGTATTGGTATTTAGCCTTGAGGCAAGTTACATGAACTTCCTGATATGTGTAAATAATCGATTTGATCAATAAAAAATAAATTAATTTATAAGTGTATATAACAATTTATATAATTTGAATGATCGCGTGTTAGAGGAGTTTTCGTTTTTCCTTAAGAGGATTTCGCGCCGTCTATCCGGAGTGTAGTTGAAAATCGGGATTTATAAAAAAGATATAAACAAACTTTGGATTCAGGTCGCACCGCAAGACGATTCTTGTTATTGATAGAAAATATTGGCTTTGTATCTACCTTGGGAAAAATGAATTTCAATAGGTATTTACATCTATTGCCGAAAGTATTATTATTAATTACTCAAGCTTAAAGCATCTTTTAGTAGGTTTTAAAAACCCAAACTGTCTACAAATTTAATGGATCAGCCGATTCAGAAAGCTTCGAATATGCATTGATCGATTCTTACACTTAATTACATTAATTTTTGAGGGAAAGTAGGTACCATACAAATCTATGCCAAAAATGATTGTTCGGATTCTGTTTCGTAATTAAAAATTAAAAATTGATGAATTAACAAAAAGCGTGAAAATAATATATCAAACCCTTAAATCTCCAAATGTGCAATTTTATTTGAATTAAATCAGTTTTACATTAGACTGGCACTTGCAAATAATGTGTGATTATTTTACTTATATACCATATACTATCAGGTAGTTATTCAAACTTACAATCAGTTATTTTTTATACTAAAAAAAATTTAAAAAAATATTTTTATTTGGCACTTGGTATATAAATTGGCAACGATGAATGAGATGAAGATTTCTTAAAATATTTAGGAAGTCATGGTTCATATTTTGTGTAAATATATACGAGTCAGATCAAAATGAGTGTTTTGATATATAAAAAATAGACTATTGATTTCGATTATATTTTATAAAGTTAAAACCCTTGATTTCTTGATTATATAGAATTTTCAAAATTGAACTTAAGGCAGTGGTTAAAACATCTGAAGTACAAGTTATGCCCAATATTTTAAAAAAATACTAGAATTTCATAAAGAACGTACTACAATAGTAAATATTTAGTTATTCCATCAAAAAAGTAGAACCAGCTTTCTTTCTGTCATAGGTGTCCACGAATCGAGTGGGTTTATGACTAATGACAATGACCATTAATCAGTGTCAACAATGTTTGTAAAACTTCAAAAGATTTTTTTACTTAAAAAACTACTTGTAACCGACAACGTAGATAGGTAAGACAAATGAATTTCGGAAGTACTATTTTAGAGCTCTATAGCAAAAAAGCAAACAATGGTATAGTTAGAGCAGAAATAGTTAATGTTTTTATAATAAAAAATTGTAGAAAAAACACAGTTTTTTATGGTATTTCGGGATTAGATAATGCATTCGTTTAAATCCCTAGGTTTAAAACAATTAATTTCAATAACATCCTAATTAATAAAAATTTAAATATTGAAGTGTATACTTCAACTTTAACTTTATTACTCAAATTAATTTATGAAATTATTAATAAAAATATATATTATGTATAAATACATATAGACTACCCGCACTGGTAAATACTAACATCATAGGAGTTTATATTTAAATATTTTTTTAATGAATTTAAGTTTAACTTAAATTACTTAATAGTTGGTATTGGTATTTAGCCTTGAGGCAAGTTAATGAACTTCCTGATATGTGTAAATAATCGACTTAATCAATAAAATATAAATTAATTTATGAGTAATTAAAAATATTCCGAGCACATCATGGAAAACGAACGAACAAGTTAACTCGAGTATTGTCTAAAAGCAATAATTTTCAAAAATCAATAATTTTTATAATTGAACCAGTTTCCATAGGACTTTAATGGTTTAGTATGTTTATTAAGATCAAGTACTCTATCGTTATACCAAGTAAATCTTCTAATTTTGATTTTAACAAACGTCAAAAAACTACTCATTTTCTAAAACTTTGATTAATTTTTAAAATTAAACTACTTGTCGTAAGGCCGTTATATTTCAGTAAGTTCTATAAGACCATGATATATATCGCCAAAAAAAGTTCAATAAAAATCGACTTAAATTTTGTTCGGCATTTTAAGGTTTTTATTTATAAATATCCATGATTTTTTTCATATCTTAATTAATCTAATAAAGCTGACTTTTTATTGGTGCATCAATGCCAAGGGCTACTTTCACTTGGAAACATATTGCTATCTATGATAAATATCCATTGATTTCCATATATTTTATTCTCCAATAATTAATAGCCTTTAGGTAATATACCACTTATTGTCAATGGGCAGTACTGCCCTGGAGCAGATCCGTGAGCTGAGTTAAACTCCAACTAGATTCCAAGCAAGAATAGTGTAAGAGATTTCATGTTGCCATCTCACACCCCAGTACCCAAAATACTACTACTTATATCCGTACCACATTGTACTACAATTAGAGCTTTTACATATTAACTAATTTGTACCAATATAGAATTTTAATTACATATCATAATTTTCCATTAATCCAGATTTGTTAAACTATGATAGTTTATGAATCCAATTAATTCAAGATAAATAACCTTAACCAACTAATATATTTATCAACTATTAATTTATCCAAAGTTCACCTAAAGCAAACGAATCTACTCAATAGGGGTAAGATTGTTTGAACAGTTCTGTTAAATCAAAAGTTTTTGAAATACGAAACCTCAGGAATTGCGAAAACCGAGTTTAAACTTGGCAGTAGATCTTCTTAGAATCCCATACATATGCCATAAATTAAGGCAAAAGTATTACCACGTACATGATATTTACCGAGTACGTGATATCATGAAGCCAGAAGGAATTGAGAGAAATTAATGGTGTGAAATTAACATTTGCTCATTAATTTAAAGCAAGTATTCGTAAGTTAATTTTATGTATTTAAATGGAGATAAATAAATAAAATCTCACTTTGTAGTGCATGAGAATTTAAGAATAGTATACAATTTTTAACTTCCCGAAGGAGAAGTTTATATTTTCATCAAAAAATCCGATTCGCTAATTTTATGTTTTCTCGACGTTTCAAGCCATTTGAATCGAATGAGACCAAATTTGAAAAATGTATGTGTGCGTGTGCATTAGAAGATTTTTTGTCGTAAATCGCCATTTTCTCAAAAAAATTCAAAAAATTTAAAAGCCATTTGATGTATCTTGATGAGGACTATCGTTTGTCAGTTTTGTGCGACGATCAGCCGAGACGTTTTATTATAAATAGCAAAAAAGTGAAAAATTTTAATTCAAAAATTAATTCCACCTACCTTACCATTCCTGTTTACTCGCCGAGTTCCATAACCATGCATTCATTATCCTTTGTTGTTCTGCTATTTTTCCTACATGATCTGCACATGATATTTATCTGACTCTTATTGTTAGTCATTTGCATTTATGCAAAAGCAGTTCTAGATATGGTTTTAGACTTTAGTCGTATTTAAAATGACGATGTTCGTTCATGACGCGATTTTGCATATACTAGCATGCGGGCAAAAGACATGTCAACGTACTAAATTGCACGGTGACATCAGACACGCGAAGCTGGTCTTATTATTCAGGCCAGGATAAAATAAAATTGGAGTTGTATAATGTATACCTTACTGTGACTTTGTGCTATATTTTGGAAATATCCTCTCTTGAGCAGAATAATTAAAATCCCATAGGGTAAGTTGTAGTAATCGCAAAAAATAGAAAATGAAATTTTTTGCATAACTTCAAGTTTTAGAGGGTTCTGAACATTTTGGCTTCTTACCTTAGGAAAAATCGATGTGTGTGTTTGTATGTGTGCGTGTGTGTGTGTGCAAATGCAATTTTTCTCTGGCGATTTTGAGAACACGGATCAACAGATTGGAATGATTCAAGAAATATTTGATTCCTATCTATCGATAAGGAGATGTGCTGATTAGTTTTTGGCAAAGGCAAGTCTAACCGGTTTGAAAATACGGAGCGAAAAATGCTTAAAATGATAAATAAATTTTGAGTGAATGGAAAGAATAGGCAGGTCTAGAAAAATTACATTTGGCGTTCAAAAATAATCATTCAAGACATATGCGTATCAAATTATCAGATATTTTATATATAATAAAATAAATAAATAAATTTTAATAATGAGTAAAAAATATATTTCAAAATTCTCAAAAATCTATTTTTGCGAAAAAAAATTACAGCTTTTACGGAAAAATTCAACTTTTGGTATGGAAAATTCCAGCGATTTGCCTTGCGCCACTAGTTATTTAATTTAAAATTAAAGCCAAATACTTAAGTTCCAGTAGCTTCACCAAAAATCTTAAATCTAAGGTAGTTATGGCAAAGTTTTGGGCGGATTTTGTGCCAATATTCCTCAAGTTTGAATTTGTTTTTATTGGACCCCAAAAATGTTTATATAGATTAAGGGCAGGGGTGGACACCCTAGGACACCCTGGAATGCCCTGGGAATGATAGTATATTAGGCAACAATATCATTTATCTTTACAATATTATATTAGTCATCCATTAATTAAAATAAATTCTAACATAATTTTATTTAAAGTCCAAATTCATTAATCCAAATTTTTTCCACCAATTGGATTAATTAAATTTGGTTGAATTTATCTCGATCACAATATTTTCTATTGATTGGATTCGTCAAAGTAAATTTCTATGCCTTATCAAGTATCTAATTTATATGTAGATTATCAAGGTAAATTTTATTGAATTGCTTCATAAAAATTCAAATCAATAAAAATTTAATTAATAGTTAAATTCATAAAATTTTCTTCGAATATAGATTGGACTTCCTTTAAAATATCTAATTTCTAACTACTAATTGGACTTATTGGAATGAATTTTGTAGAACTTTTATATAAAAATCTAATTTATAATATTCTTTACCAATTACGTTCATTCAAGTGAAATTTAATTATTTTCTATAGTGCACTTAATTTAAAACAAATTTTAACAAATGCTTTCATTAAAGAATTTTATTTTATTTTTTATATAAAGCATCTAGTTTAAAATTTTCTTTGCCAATTATTTCAATAAATATTTTGTATGCAGTATGTCATTTATAATTATATATGCCTCGGATTCAATCAAGTAAACTTTGATGATATATTATTCAAAGTATTTTATTTAATTTTTTTACCTATTTGACGCCCTTAAGTAAATTTTAATGAACTTTCATAAATAGCTTCTAGTTCACAAAATTTTGTGCCAATTCAATTTATTGGAAGACCAGAAAAGCTTTATATATTTTATTTATATTTTATATCAAACTATATTATTGGCTTTTTCTTATTCAATTTTAATTTTGTTCTGTATTAGTACAGGAATGTAACTATAAATAATAATTCTCCATTAAGAGGTATCCAAATATAGAATTGGTTTCAATTTCATTGTTATATCAATACATAGTCATGGACATTGATCCAAAACAGAACAAACATAAAACCAGGCTCATAATAAAAATATTATAGGATATATATATATATATATATATATATATATATATCTTACAATTCAATACGTATAATTTGCTTAGAACTGAATAATTGTATTAAGAGTCTCCTAATTACGAGTTTTGAATAATCCTTTCGAGTGTCTAATTAGAATTCGAAAGGGCTCCAAAACGTACTTCTATTATAATTTTAAGGACCTGTTAATGGCATTATAAGATTTTCAATAAAATTTACTTTGTTAATCGGATTTCAGTATTTTGGAGTACAATTGGGCCTATTTTGATCGTTGATATGGTCTTTGGGCAAAGTTCTATTTTAGACCTTTCATTACATTGATAGACAAATTAATTTAAATTTAAGGACTGATGGAAACTACCAAAATTATAAATGTTGAAGCAATATTTTTATTTCTTTATTTGTTATAAGATTATTAAAAGAAATACTTAATTGATACATGATAATTTTATTGCATACGAAGATTTATAAATGCAGCAATCATTTTCATGTACTGATTTGTCTCTTTGGACACAAAGTCTTGGGTTTTTCTATTTTGATTATTTTTATAAAATCACGTATGGGTTTTTATATTATTTAACATATTTTAAATATTAATTGCACATGCAACTAGATGTATGCACTTAAAACTACCTTTATAGCATTATTTTTTTCATATTTTGCATATATTATTAATATCTGATTAAAGTAAATATTTTTGGACTAACCTAAATATACCATCATAGTATCGTCAAGATAAATAAGTAAATTTCAAAAAATGGCAAAATCTTTGAGGGCAAGAATGTATTTTTGAAAACGGTCTCTAAAAATCTTATTAGAATCAGATATTGAATCAGATAAGAATGATGTATTTTGATATTTTATTTAATTTATTAAAACATGTATTTATTTTACTAAATTGAAAAAATAGGTAAATGATCTTTATACCTAATATTAATCATATATTATTACTATTTCCATACTAACTTGAACAACTTTTTTTGTTTGGTTATCAATTAGTCTTACAAATTCCTACAAAACTTCTTCAAATCTTGCTAAATCAAAATATTTTAATAGGATTATTCATATTTTTTCATATCAAACTGTCATTTTGACTTCACAAATTATAAACATATCTTTCTTTAATAATTATTTACTTATTATTATGAATAACTTGCATAAACAATTCAATGAACTTCATTTGCGTCTTGGGTTTTTTGATCACCAGAAAACGCGATTGTCACAGAAGCTTCCTAAAATATTATGTTGAATTTTTTTTATAAATATTTGCCTTTGTGAATAATTTGTAAATGAAACCATGTGCAAATTCTGAAAATAAAATAATCAGCATCAAAAATGTGGTTATCCGGATATGAGATGGATATTAGACTGTTTTCATTATTATTTCAGAACTGTTCTTAGTATCTTGGGAGTTATGATGATGTATAAGTTCGTAATTTTTTTATTAATTTCATTATAGGCAACCCATTGGTTATTCTTTTCCTTTGTGAAAAAATTATTTCTTAACTTCCTTGAAAAATTAGATGCCATGCATTTCAGTAATGCCCTGAAAGTCTATTTTCTCTTGAACACATTCTCAAATTTATAATTTCAAGTACAAAAGGACATTACTACTGCTGGATACCAGGTTGTTCGTAGCAAAAGATTTAAACACGAAACTCTGTGGTTGTAAGATCATGGTTCTTACTAATGTCCTTGATATAAGAAAGTACGAAGAGATTGAGGAATTTTATTTAGTACCTGATGTCAAATTATCAAGTGTTATCAAACAATGACTAAGTTATATGTTATAAAGTTGATTATCCATTGTATGTTAATAAATTTCAAGGCACAAATTGTTAATAAGTGATTTATACTACTTGGACTAAAGCCATTTGAAGTAGTATATAAAGTATAGTAAAAAGTGTGGGTAAGGCCACACAAAATCATCAATTACCTTTGTATTTTTAGCTGCAAACTATTTTTCTTCCTCAAACAATAGGTAGAACAAGGTGAAAACAATAAAATATTTTATATATATAGTTTATCTTTACATAAATAAATAAAATTCAATATCGATATGAGAGATCTGTTCAAAATGAATTATTGATCACCTGTGGGAACAAACAACAATTCTAAGAAATTGTAGGAGCCGGTACTATCAATAAATTACTAGTCTAGCAGAATTGATTAGCATATAATTTGCAAATGCATTCAATTATTCATTTGAAGATAAATATATAGATTTATAAGTCTGTATAATATTTGAATGGTTTAATAAACATTCGATTCCTATTGATAGGGAGATGTGCTGATTAGTTTTTTTGCAAAGGCAGGTTCAGCCGTTAAGAAGATACGGAGTAAAGAGTGCAGAAAATACAAATCGAGTTTTTGAGACGGCGTACTTAAACTTCATAATTGAGCAAAATGTGATATATATTTTTATAAATTGAGAAAATAATAATAAATAGAGATAAAAATCCTATAAGCTGTTTATCTACGTAAAATAAGATGTATGTGTTTTAACAAAATTTTGCACATTTTAAACAGGCGTCACAAAATGCATGAACCTATTTTCTGCTTAGTTATAAAATTTTAAAGTTTGACGAAAAATCATTTTTTTTCAAGAAACTTTTTTTTTGTATATCGAAATTAATTCAGATTTTAATTTTAATTCTGTTCTTATATACTTTAAACAAATAATTTCAACTCTGCAATTCAGTTTATATAATTCTTATAAATATTAGAAATTGTTACAATATTTATAAAAATCTATATGAAAACATTTAATATTCCTCGATGATTTTGTAACGGTACAGAAAGTTCCAGCAATTTGCCTTAAAGCTTAATGCCATGCACCACTAGTTGCTAATATATTACTGATCATCTAAAAACTTCAGAAACGTTCAGGGCTACATCCATGACTCTATTGTTCATATGCAAATATATCTTCTTTTGTGCTGGAAGGATGCTAATTTTATTGCCTTCAGTTGTACTTTTAAATAATAGGAAAAACTCATCGTGGGTTTGTACTTGCTAAAGACTTGTGAAAATAAACACCTATTTATTGCTCTGGCCTTGTGTTTTTTAATGTGCCATTTTATGGGAAGCAACAAAATTTAATTAGCAATTACAAATTGTAATTGGATTTTTAATATAAATGTGATAAACAAAATATACTATAGAATGATAAATCTTTTTTTTTTCAAGGTTGATCAATAAATCCTAACAATACCATCGAAATTTAATTAGTATCAGCTCGAATAGTATTAGTAAAAGTCCATACAATGTCAGGGTAACTAATAACTTCAAAGAACTCCCAAAAATGCTACATTTCCATTCATCAGCATATGATCCCATTCTGCTGTTTGATGTGCAATTTTTTAACGAATGCTTCCTATTCAGCAAGGGAAATCTAATCCTGGTTGCTGAATTTACAAAAAATATGCTCGACTAAAGATCAGACTTATTTGTTGGGCACGAATGAGTTTTCTTTCGTACTTCCTTCCCTTATGTGAAAAACTGAAAATACCCTTTATGACCTACCCTTTTTCCATATATGACACTCGGAAAAAAACTATCTCTTTGAATGTATTCCGATTTTTATCCCAACAAAAACGGCCATTTGGTGAACCATCCGACTTTTTCTATTCTCAGTAGAAACGGGTAGTTACAAGTTGTTTCCTATATAGAGGGACAACGTTTGTGTATTTTCATGGATATTTTACATCATGTACATTCCCTTTTAGGCAAAAAGAAAAAAACTAGATGAAAAATCTGAATGTTGTGAAGTATATAACACACAGTTGAATCGGTAAATGACAGAAAATTATTTTATATGGATACGCTATTCATGAAGAAAAAATCAGGAAAATTTTAGGTACCGAGATCTAATCTCGAAGCTTTGTTCAAAAAAATCATTGTCATTTTTTTGCCTGGAAAGGCATTCAGTAATTTTTGTGACTAATTTTGATTTCAGTGATAGCCAAATTGTTAATAGTATATGAAGCAGATAATCTCGTAGTTATAATGAATATATCAAATACATATGTGTAGAATTATTGCAATACAATTCGAATATTGGATATCAAAGTTAATAATAATACGTAGAAAATTCACCGAATAGAATTGTATGTAATATCGATACGATGGATTTTCAATATAGTATATTGCTGAGGAAAAATGTAGGACGGCGAGTGTATATGAAATAAAATTAGTATGCTATATAATAGCGATAAATTTAATAGTATTAAAATGTAGTAGCTAAATGCTCCATCAAAGCGAAAAATGCATATAACATTTGGAATTCAATTTTGCAAACTAGATTTTTATTGCAAAGCTTAGTATTTTCTGGTAAATTATTGAAACATTTTCTATTTATTGCTAAATAACATTTGCCGGGCCAGCTAGTATATATATTCATAATTAAATATTTATCCTTATTCCCTGTTCTCTGGGACATTCGATTCCTCTATCAAATTTTCATCACAAATAATATGCAATAGGTATCAATATGTCCCTTAACCCAAAATTCATGTTCGGATCACCCATGTTTGGCTTATGAGCATGTTATTACAATATAATAGAATGATTAATGTTCGGAATTCTGCCAAAATTCCGGGTAATAATAAAATGTTTGAATACTATCTTGTAACATTTGCGTAATATTATTCGAACGGTCTGACACGTATGAATATTTCATAAATGTTTGACTACAACGTGAAGGTGGAAAATGAAACATTTCAACAGAACATATTGGGATAATATTCAAATATATTTATATATATATATATATATATATATATATATATAATATTAGGGTGGTCCTTAATATGGACATTTTCGAATTTCCTTGCTCCCAGGGGCTCAAATGCTTCCAAATTGATAAAAAAAAATCCTCTATAAGTTTCAGCTACTAATATTGTCTTTTAGATAGTGAGCAATTCAATAAAAGTTTTGTATGGAAATAGCATGGAAGAATTTTCAAAAATTTTAAAATTGTTTTTTAGATATAACTTAGCGAACAAATTTTATACGAATATTTTCATTCCGAAGTTTATTTCGAAAATTCGACCGATTATAAAACCTGTTTTGCAGTGCGTTGAATTTTCAATAAAAGATGACACGAATTGTCACTTTTAATTCATTTGTCGATGAGAATTTGGTTGAGTTGTATGTACCTTTTAATTTAGCTTGATAAAAATTAATTACAATGGACAAAAATTGATAGTATTTCATTATATTATACTTTATTATACTATTAAATAGTTCCTATTACTTTTGTTACGTCCTACCTATTTACGACACGATTATTTTCGGCTATAATATTCCAACTCCCGAATATCCGAAATACTTCCGAACAGCAATACCATAAATCTCAATATCAATTAGAAGTTTATTTTGTAAATGTATTACACAAATGTGGAACAGAAATGCCATTCTGGCATGGAATTGTGGCATTCCGCGCTCAACCGTTTTTCTGCATGAAGTTATTCGGCTCGGTGGTTGTTTTAATGGACCCTACAATTTGACTACAATTTCCCCAACTTTATGACCTGTAACAAGCAGCTATTGCCGAAATTCGGAAATTGATGGAAATATTATATTTTAACCCAAAAACCAGCTAGTGGTGAGTAAGGGTAGTATAGTACTATAGAATTTCAGAATATCTTGTATAACACAAAAGTATTATTATATTATAATATATTTTCTCCAAACATCGTCAAATAATTCACATTATCTACATTATCTCGACCTCACAGTTTCCACGTAGAAGCAGTTAAATATATTGTGTGTAGCAAACGCGAGTAATAAGTTCTCTAAGATTACATACGAAAGGAAATTCCGACGAACACGTGACATTCAACATTGGTTTCCGTTTCACGTTTTTCGCAAAAAAAATCTCAGGTGAGCTGAAGATAAAATTTAGATGTTTTGTGAAAGTTTTATAATGAAATTAATTTGAGGTCTTACGTAATTAGATGAAAATAGTACATAATATTGAATTGTAATAGTTGAATAGTTTAAAGAAAATTATATAAAAAATAAAGTAGATACTATTTAAAAAGTATAAAAAAATGGTGGCAGCGGTGAGCAAATAGTTAAAAATCGTTTCGTTTATTGTGAAGATATTTAGTTAAATGAAGTAAATAAAACATCTAAAATTTGTAATCCATGTTTAATTTATATTGAACTTTGCAACTATACTTTTTGTATAAACTATTTAGTATTTATTTAGTATTTTAATGAAAGTATTTTATCTAATACCTCATGATTTAGGTTTAATCACATATAGATGTTACACGCTCATCACACATTGTTAGAGGATTAAAGTACAAAGGGCAACCTTGTTATTGATCAGTTTACACAAAGACCATCAATTATAATCAGGCAAGCTCTCTTGTGTAAAAGCTACATTTTATATAAAATTGCACAACATTCGATCACCCATTAAGGGTATTTAGACACAAACCTAGAAATGTATTTAAAGCGAATATCTCCTCTATAATAATAAATAGATAATAAGATAATTTGACTAAGAAGCTAATTGAAGGTAATCTAATGGTTATTATAATTATAAGACAATATATTGGTTGTGCTTTTCTAATTGTGAAGACTTATTATAGAAAGGCTTTTTCTACGACATATTAATTGCAAGGTCTATGTTTTAAAATTTTAATTAATTTTTTGTATTTAAACTACTTCCCATAGGCCTATAACATTCTACAGTTACAAAGTTTCTTCAAAATCCCAGAAGAGTAAACCTGAGGTACCATATTTTGATGGTAAAATGGACTGCAGAAATGTCCTTAAGGTTATTTTTGCTTAGAAATATATTTGTGATCTATATTTTTAAGTTAATATGGATACCTCTTTTTGTAGATTGTACATGTAATTTTGTGGTTGCAAGGCCAAGGGGCTATCATTGGGCTACATACGCCCCAACTATATAGAAATACTCATTTGTATATATATATATATATATATATATATATATATATATATGTGTGTGTGTGTGTGTGTGTATTACTACTACCCTTGTGATTACGACTACGTGATCTCCATCTAATAACCCTTAGCCATATATATCTCTTCTCTTATTTCGCCCAACCTCGGAGTAAATTTGCACGACACTTTTATTTCGCCAAAAGATGTAAAAGAAAACCTTTTTTTCTTCAGAACGTGCTAATACTATCCTGCCTAAGGAAACAACATAATTTTCATTCATTCCACGTTTTGGTCGCAATCGATCGATGCCAATAATGATTACGCAAATTGAAATATGTTTGAACTCCAACGTTTAGGAGGCGATGTTACTTGTTGAGTTCACTTGGCGTATTGCCAAAATTGTGGGTCTTTTTTTCTAGGACTCTTGTTGAATGGTAAAAGACACAGTTGGTCGGGAAATTATTGATGTAATAATTACTATATATAAGGATAATGTCTGAACAGATGCTTCTCTCTAATGTTTACAATATGTTATTGATTGCATTATTTTTCAATTATCTCTTACTATTATGTGATGGTGAAAGAATGTCTTCTTCCATCTGCTAATAATCAGTAAGTGTGAATTTTCACGATAAAATGTTTTATGTACAATACATTTGCGAAACGCTCGTTTCCAACCACATCTAGCAATTACTCGCTCAAGGCGGAATCCTTGGAGTAAAAGTGATTCTAGGATGTGTACGAGCTATAAGATATCCTTTAGTGGGGCTCAAAGGATGAATATAAGGATAAAATGTTAGATGATCTTAAAAATAATCGATATGATTTTTTCTCGAGTAGATAGATTTTTTTTTTAAATTTATGAATCTATAGCTATTTAGGAATCCTTACAGTTATAAGGGTAGTACTGCCAGGGCATGTCCATGAGCTGAGTTAAATTCCAACTAGATTCAGGGAAAAATGGTGTGAGAGATTTCCTATTGCCATATCACACCGCAGTGCCCAAAATGGGCTATTTACATATCTTTTATTTTCATTATTGCTCTATTGTTTATTTGTTGATGTGCTCTTCAGTTAGACAATATTATTCTAATATGTTTTGGTGTCTGAAATACGGTCAAATATGAAGTATTTAGAGACTGAACTTGAAATTTTGGCTTGTGAAAATTTGAGGGTCAATTCATTTAATTACAATCACTATATTACAATCATTAAATATTATTAAGTATGTTACTCAAACATTAGAGACTCAAATCAGCAATTATCATTTGATAGAAACTGTATTATCTATTAATATTAGCATAATGTTTTGCTAAAGGTTCTGAGAAATTAACAGCCACAACTTTGTTCCAAATAGAATACTAAATATAGTTAAGTTACAAATTATCTTTGCCAGAACATAATTTAATTAATAATCCATTAATAATGGTTTTGATCGACAATTACCACTCCGAAATTTTTCCACCCACTACTTTTTCATCGACCTCCTATAGGAGAATTTTTCTTCAAGACAGTATACCGGCATAAGTGCGCACAAGCAATGCTTTTTCAATTCAATTCAAAGGTCTTAGATGTACATTCCATATACTATTATGTACATTGTCCATCGGAATCAGAAGAAAATTACGCCAAAGGGATGCTATAGACTTAAAATGGCTCACAAACTATTTTCTAAATAACGAAGGACGTTTCTGTTCCTGGAATTTTCTGCGGTCTTGAATCTAAATTCATCTGTATATAAAAATTCTTTGAAGTTATAAACAATTTGTCTTATGTTGAAATTTTATAGGCAATCTTTGTATTTGAGTCTGTATACAGGGTGTCTTAGAACTCAAACTCGAACCGAAAGGTGAGGTACAACCGTAATTAAAATAGTATTGATAGTAGTACTAAATAACAAAAATTATATAAATAACAAAAAAGTGACAAAGTTTTGTTGGTACTTCTCAAATTACTCTGGAGAATTTTTTTCTTCTATTTTTTATGATAATTACTATCAATACTATCACCTCGTTACGGTTTGACGTTGAGTTCTGGGACATTCCCGTGTAAATTATGTTAATTATATGTATTCATACATAAATACATCCAAAGAAAATGTTTTACTTACAGACTTTTGACTTTAACTTTACTTGAATTAGTAATAAAACCACATGGTAGAAAATTACTGATATATCTGTTGTGGATGTTTTTTTATAGAAAAGTTTACTGCTGAAATATTTTATAATTTTTTTTATTGAATCGTTGCTATCTGCTAATTCACTTCCTTCATTATTAAATTTTATGCCCAACTCATTATAATATTTTGTTTTTCTTAAGTTTTCATACTTCGTATCAGAACTTTCTCAAAGCTCATCCCAAGCTTTACTTTAACTTCCTTATTATTTCACTGATAATAAAAACTTTTAATTTTTTTTAATATATCTATCAAGTTAAAGTTTAAAATATTCATGAAATGAACTTTGATCATGATTTTTCTTGGAGAGTTTTTATAAAATGTTGAATTTAAAATAATTTATGAAATCGTGTAATCAAAATAATACCAGAAAAACGTTTTTTAAGCCGCGGTAATTGCGGTCATAAATTTTCTACGCCGCGGAGCAACCTAAGTGAAAAGTACACGAATACTTTTGCCCTAACAAATTGCAATGATGTTGAATTAGTATTTAAATTTGTAAGAAATAACACGGCGCTTTTAGGATGTTATTAATATGATATTTTAAATATTATATCGATATTTTCAAGTAGTAAAATCTTAAAAAAAAATCTATCAATAATAAAATTGTGTTATTAAGCAAAATTCCAATCGTATGCATTTAAGTACACTCTATATGTTTGCACTTTTACTCTTGAAGTTAGAGACTGTATAAGTGTCGTAATTTGTTAAACAAGATTAAACATTTTGAACACTGAACACATTTTAAACATTCACTAAAACTATGCCTAAAACGCCTGGATGCACAGCAAAAATATAACATTTTGGTAGTATTTAGTACCAAGAAAGAAGCATAACATAGCGTTGCCATAACAAGCTGCTGAGACCTCTGATCCAGGTTCAGTGGTTCTAGCCATTTACCTACGGGCAAGCGCACACAGTAATTCAAATTTAAAAATGCATAACGTTTTAAAAATCATTTACCACGCATAACTATTTTATACCTGAGCCCTATTACCATTCAAAATTTACTTAACAAATCTGATCGATCTACCACTATGTATTCAGTTTAAAATTTGCATTGCACATTTGTTTACAATACGAGATTGCACGTTTGTGCATGTTTCGCAAATGCAACAGTTTAGCGAAATCCGAAGCAATTTGGCAAAGTGCCCCTCGCCGTTTCGGTATTAGGAATTTACTTGCGGACAGTCGGTTTTGTTATCTGAGCCCGGACACGAGCCGATGTTATTTAAATAGATCCGTTTTAATCATAACGCCGAAAGGGAAACTGTAACGAGGATTATGGTTACGTTTAAGCGGCTTGTTTTCATGAAAATCGAGTGGTCGGTACGTGAAAATCGGTGAAGATTCGGAGCACGTATCGGGGAAAACAATATATAACGTATTTGGGTGGCGAGAAAATGATGTATGGCACGTTTATCGCTGTTGTTGGGGAATTTATTTTGACTTTAAAGTACTAATCGTGATTTCAAGGATTCATTAGAAATTGGAATTAGAAACACAGCTATTACTTTATACAAAATGTTATAGAAGTCAACACGAAACGAGAGTCGAACCGAATCAAGAAGTTGATCGCATTGATCAGCGGTTGCAAAACCGGGTTAACCTACCACAAATAAATTTCTGGGGGTAAAAAGTATATTTTGTTAATTGATATATTTTACCTAGTTGTCCGTATGGGGGTAATTTCTCTTTGCCATGATAGTAATATCACCTTAGACAAAAATATTTTGGGGTAATGATTAAAAAAGATTCCCGACCGCTAGCATAGATTGTATCAGAAACTACCATGAAAAAACTTAGGAAAAAACGATTAATTTTTATCATGTTTGTTTAAACTTCAGAACCGTAAACGTAAACCTAAGTAACTAGGACCACAGTCTAAAATAATGACTTAATTGCCCTCAGTTTCTAGAATTAAGACTTTTTGTTGAACAATGATTTCGATTTTTTTTAAATTTGTCGACTTTCAAAAACCCTCTTTTAAAGAAATAGATCAAAGAATGTTGGCAAATAAAATCTTTTCCCGGTTTGGAAAAAAAATTATGTGCACAAGTGTAGATCGTACAACTATCATCGTTTAAAAAATCGACTGTAACGATTGCGATGCTACTTATGTTGGTGACTCAGGACAACATTTAATAAAATAATGAAAAACATAAGGAAATGATATGATGATCGGATTTTATAAACTTCTATAATTTTTATTTGATGTATTGCCCTAAAGACTTGACTCATATATATTAGATATAGATAGCTTAAGTTCAGAGTCCTGATTTGACTCTATTATGAAAATTTTGACTCACACATCAAAATTATTTTTATTAACATATTTATGTATGAATAATTTGAGATTATTAAAGATAATTAATTTATTACTTTATGTTAATTAAATAATCAAACAAATAAATACTTTATAAAAAGTCACTTTTCAAAATTCCTGATAAGTATGATTTCAAAACCATAGAAATGAAATTTATATATATGAATTTTGAATTACATAATAAAAATTCAATAAATCTACCAATTCGAGGTTTTCCTCGGTTATCTCGTGCCCCCATATATCGAATGCTGAGTATATTTTTTGTCGTCGCTCCGTAATGTAGTACCTACGAGTATTTTGTGCTCCTAGCTCGATTTCGGGCCGAGATTTATTTATTTCGTGCCCGTAGTACACACAATATATATTCAGGCGCCTTCGGGGGGCGTTAATTTGTGAAGCGCGTATCTGCAAATTGCCTTCAAGAGGGAAATATCTTGCTTTTGGGAGTAAACGCTATGTGAAATTGCCTATCAAAACAAAAGCAATAAGTTCTGCGCTATCTCGGTACGAGCTTTCAATTCTACTTTTATTAAACATAAAAAGCATGATTATACTTTATAATATATGCATTCGTTTATGAAGAAGAAGAAATTTACAGAATTTACTTATTTTAAATTTGTGTGTTGAATATTTCTGCCAAAGAAGTACCAAGTAAAATTTGATAAATATTAAATTTCAAAAATACTAGTTGATAGAAGAGGGCAAAGATGTGTAACCAATCATCGCCTTAGATCGTGCATCTTCCAAAAAATGTGCTCATTTGCATGTGCAGAAGCCTATTCATTTTATTTGTAATAATTGTATTTCAATAAACAATGAGTCTGATCATGATAAATTAAACAGAAATATCTATACCCTGAGCAAGATTTATATTTATATTTTAGAAATTATATTTTTTTAAATTATCAATTATCCAGTAAAACATATATTAATAGTATGAAGTTGAATATTACACAATTATAAATATATTCTTACCGTTTATCTTCATGATGTTAAAAACATAGTCTTCATAAAAACAATACATGTTCAGCCCTTTATCGCTTTTGAATATTTACACAAAAAATATATTCAAGATGATGATTAACAATAAAAAACCAGTAAATAAAATGTTAAACTGATAAATTAAATGATTTTTAAATATAAGTGAAATGTTCCTTAGTAGATATAACAAAGTTTCTTAATTAGTACATTGCTCATTCATTCCAATCAAATTGAATATAACTTTTTGCTTCAATTATAATATTTCAATTATAACAGTGGACATTAACAATAAGTTTCATTTATAATTAATAATGCAATTGAAACTGTTTGGTGAAAATTATAACGTCGTATCAATTTCCGTATTCGATTTAAATTCAACGATGGCAATATTGGCTCTAACGATAGTCGTAAATATAATCAAGAGACTTTAATCAAGCCGAGGAATCTGCGCTACCCACCGTGACAATATAGTCATTTGGGTTTTATCAGTTCATTAAAGGTTTGTTACTGAAATTAGATTAATACTTCACTTTCGTAATTGTAAATTTAATACAATAAAATATAATACAACTTATATAAGAACTATATACCGTAATATTTCAGTAAGTTCTATAGGACCAAGATATATATGATATGATATATCGCCAAAAAAAGTTCCATGAAAATCGGCTTAAATTTTTTTTCATCAATTAATTACAAGAAAATGGCTCGGTAGATTTTCATCTAAAACTAATTTGTATCATAAAGTTTTTGATTTTTTAAAATCGATTGGTAGTATGAGCTTGAATGTGGACGAAAAGTTTAACACTTTTTTCTAAATATTTGTAAAATTTATTATTTGAATGTTAAGCTCTAGTCAGTATTTACAAACTACTTTTTGAATTTGTTTGTAAAAGTTCGGTACTTTGATAAAAAAAATCTAGAAATTATTTCATTTTTTTATATTTTGAATGTTGAGTTCGAAAGTCAGTGTTTCCACAAGATAAAAAATATCTTTTATCTAAGACCATATATCAAGAATCCTTCAATCACCCCGAAGATCAGTGTTAGGTGTCCTATACCAAGTGACTTCTGCGCGCTCTTTCGCCTTGCCGTCGTTGATGATGCTGAGTCTATCGATTTTCCGGTTTCCATTCCGCTTTTCCTTCGGAGTACACGCACATTGAAAACAAATACACACGTACACACGATGTCGGGAAACCGTGAATTTCACAATCGGTTCCAGAAATTCCCATTGGCCTAAGCCCTAGGCGATGCCCAATCGGGAATGCTGGTGGTAAATCCGGGTTGCGAAATGTCGCGTGTGCACGGATGAAATTTATGTGATGACACGATCGTCTCTGAATTCCGGGCCGGATTCGGGGTGGAAATAGGTCAAGAATTTGCATTATTGGTAAGGGCAGGATTTTATTGGAAACAACTTGTATGGAGTTGATCTGTGTAAGATCCAGAAAATCTTCCTTAAAATATTGTTGTAGAAATTTTTAATGATATTCTTTTAAATTAGAAGGCAAAAGACGTATAACCAAACAACCAGGAGTATAACCAGGAGATAAACGAAAATTTATCAAAATTCACACCGAAAGTATTTTGTACCATTGGTTGTTTTTTTTTTTGGTTTTGTGCTATTGTATTTAGTGTGTGATACCTAATTATAATTTTTAAGTATATGTTATTGTTTGTTGTAAAAGTTATATTCAACAGTTTTTTTTATATAAGAAAAAAACACCACCACCTGATCCTTTACCCTGTTTACTATAAAAAAAATAGGGCATAAACAAGTAAATTAAGTTAACAAAGTCAATTTTAAAGTAGAATAAATTATTGGTTATTTATGGAGATACCAGATCAAGGTTGAAATATTTAGAAAAGGTGTTTCCATTACTAATGTTTTTGGGAAATCAGGAAATTTACTAGCAATTCACGCTTGACAACTTTCGGCGTGAAATTTGGATTTAGTCAATTTACTATCAGCAATATAAGCTGATTTGGAAGGATTCAAAGGAATCAGATGAAGTTTTAGCGCTACTTGAACGCTCAAATAAAGAGATTACGAGATTCGTAGATACGTATTAATAGTAATGCAAAGGTAATCGTATTTATGTTACAGAATGATTTAGTTTCATATTTAATATACCTCAAAAAATTGAAAACAAATGTCTTATGTAAATTTGTTTAATATTTGGATGGTTTGGGCTCGTGTAGTGAGTTTTTTATCTCTCTCTGGACAACCTGACGTCGGGCAGCAGTGATGTCTCTTGTATATGAAAATATACATAGATCAAAAATATGTTTCCAATTGAAAATAGCCCATTTCGGGCACTACGGTGTGAAATGACAATGGGAAATCTTTCACACTATTCTTCCTTGAATAGAGGAAGTTTAACTCAGCTCACGGACCTGTTTTAGGGTATATATATGTATATATATATATATATACATATATATATATATATATATATATATATATATATATGTATATGACTTAAACCTTCAAGGCAATACATCAAATTAAACATTGTAAAAAATTATATCACCTTTATCTTATGTCATTTTCGGTGGGCTACAAATTGAGAAATAATAATATAAAATAACTAAACAATGTGACAGTGAAAATATTAAAAATGATAAAATAGAACCAATCAAACCTAATTTATAAGAAGTAGAACCTAATTTATTATTTAAGTAGTATACTTTTTTACACTGAATATGGTAGCTCAAATGATTCCAAATTGATAAAAAAAAATCTCTGAAAGTTTCAGCTCTTGAGCCGCACTCCAACCAAAGTGTATTCGTTCTTCTTCCTAAGTAACTACTAATATTTATAAAATATATCAAATTTTTGTTGCAATTTTTTTATTTATAATCAAAATAAGAATGTTATTTCAATGTTAACAATGTTATTCTCAAAATTTTAATTCACTTGTTGCTAAGATATAAAATTCTAAAAAGCAAATGGATTTTTACCCATGTTATATGGATATGAAACTTTGGTTGGAGTGCGGACTATCTTAAACGTAATATTAAGAGCTAAAGTTTTTGGAAATTTTTGTGTTATCAATTTGAAAGCATTTAAGCAAAAGGGAGCAAAAATCCATATTAAGGACCACCCCAATATATATTTTTAATGAAAAAACAAACCAAACATGCCTAATATAATGTCTTTATGAACGACATATACTAATAATATTATTTTCACTTTTTTTTAACTTTAACTCATACTAAAAAATTTTTATTATATTTATATAGTTTCAAAAACTATTTTGGGTGAACCCTAATTCTAGTATGAATTTTACTTCTCCCACATTTCGATATGGTGAACCCAGGGTCGTCTACAAAATCCTCGTCGTCCAAATTGCCAAAATTCATAACTCTAAGCCTTTATATTACACTGAAGTGTAGTATGTATACGATCTACGGGCGGTTTATGGGCCGACCTTGAGAAAATTGAATGAACCGGCTGAGATAAACCCACAGGCGGGCGGGGACTCCGGGATGGCTCCGGGACCGTCAAATACTGGGGCGAAAAGTTCCGGGCTTTGTATTAGCACGAGCAGAATATTTAATTCGCTGTCTTCTATGGGAGTAGAAAAAGTTTTATCAGATGTATTTAATTAGAAGGATATAGAAATATAGAAATTAATTATGTCCTTTTTTATTAATTCCATTTATAAAACAATATAGCTAAAAAGTTGTATGAATCGCTGACAACTGTTGATGTTCTTGCAAATACAGGGTAATAATATTAATCGTAACTGCCTTGACAAAAATTACACAATTGTTTTATGGAGCTTGAAAATTATGACTTTTTAAGTGCAACCTAAAGCTCTGAACAAGCTGTGACCATTGTTTCAGTTATTACTTTAGTGTAGTGGTTAATTTTCATTGATTTCTTTTGAGGGGTTCACATCAGCAAAAAGGAATTTTAGACATCCACGATAGTGGGTCACAACACACCTTGTTAATACCTATGTTTTATTATTATTTTAAAGCCAATTAATTAATGTCTAAACTTGTATTTGAATCTTTACCTTAAATAGTTAATACTAAACGTTAGTATAAATGGAAATTTATAAAAAAATCGATATTAGCTGAATATAGGGTTCATGGCAAAGTATAAGGTATCCACGACACAAACAAGTTTGGAAATCTATGATCTAAACTTTGGATTCATTATTTTAGTTATGAGTTGTTAATTCTATTAATTTTGTTCATTTAAACTTTGAATCTATTATTTCAATTATTAGTAGCTAAATTTTTATTGATCTCCTTCATTTAAATTTTGAATTCGTAACTGTACATAACATTTCTAGGACCATAGTCAAAAATAAGCATAGAGTTGCTCCGAGTTTCTAAGAATTAAGACAATTTGTTAAAATTGGACTATTTTGAAAAGCTCGTCTTCAAAATAATAGTACTAAAGTGTGTAGGCAACTTTCATCAAAAGACGGCCCATTTAATCAGGATTGTAAAATGGTAAAATATTCAATAGTTTCGTGATAAAAAATTCCAGTATAAAACTTAAAAATAAGTCAGACTAAAATATTACTAGTAACCTTTTTTTCTATTGTTTTCTTGGTAGTTACGATCAATATTATCATTATATTTTCCTAGACTTTGAGCTCTAGCACACCATGTATATTAGAAAAGAATTCTGTTATTCAATCTCATAAGAAACTGTTTTGGGTCTGGTTAGAATGCAGTCAGTTCTAGGTTAGAACCTGGTTAGAATCTAGTTAGAAGTCAGCATCTATTCAGAATTTACCTAAAAGTTAAAAATTATGACCATCATCAGCTATAAATGATTTAATGAATTTGTATATTAAATTTGAATTATTTGTAAAATTTGGAAAATATAAGCAGGTAAATATTAATGAAAAGAAACTTATTTAAGTTTGAGCAATTTTTCTTATTGTCCTTGGTGAGGGACTCCACAAAATTTAGGTGCGGACCTTGCCAATGTGCACTACGCCCCTGATTTTCACCTATTATTTTACTTACATTGCTAATAAATATATAAAACTATTTTAACATGGTGGATTAATTTTAATTATTGTTTTTGTATTAGCTGGAACCACAAATCTTGTCGGAAAATTCACCCAAAGTGTTAGACGGATTGTGCAAGATGTAAAAGATGAGGGAACGGCGAGTAAGTATTAATCTGATATATATATATATATATATATATATATATATATATATATAATTTGTTAATTATAGAGAAGTAGCACTTTGCATTCTGTAATAATTACTTGTAACAATTTTTTCTAAAGCTTTTAGATAAACTATATTCTAAACCCACAATTGCAATTACTTATAAGAATTTGAAAGTAGTCTTAATGATTTATATTCTAAATATGAAAAATAAAAATAAATATGAGAAAATTCTTTATCATGTCCAATTAATAGAACGTACACATTTATCATTTGCTACTGACAATATATTTTCCTACCAATGCTGGATAGATCCATTTCTCTGTATAAGTTTTTCCTGTTTTCAAAGAGCTGGAAGTAATTCAATTATTTTGTTATTTTCTGCTTCAGTAATTGCTTCTTGAGCAATTAAAAATCAGCTATGATTTGTTTTCCTTTTTGGTCAAATACTGTCGAGGTATTTTCCTGCATATCAAGAGAATAGAACGAACTCGGATTGATTTCAATTAATTTGAAGGACAATTGTAAATGCTTATTTGCAGTAGATGGAAAATGGAAAATGGAAAATGGAAAATGATTTTTCTCATTAATAATTTTATATATTTATATATACATTGAAATGTTTATTTGTAATAATGTAATTACGTTGCACGAGTTGATTAGTTTTTAATTTGAGATTTTTACCATTTGAGTAAACTATTAGTATCAGGAACATTTGTTCTGTATTAATATACAAATTGTTATTATTTTAAAGGTGGACTAAGCAAAGACGAAGTGATAGATACCAACGAGCGTCTAAGGGCAGTTCGTATACGCCTAGAAGAGTCCTACGATACTGCCAAAAAATCGTTGGTGACCCTTATGACCAAGTACGGAGATAGCAAATCCCAGCGAAATGTTTTCCATCGTTACAATATGCTTAAACTCATGATAAAGGTGAATTAGATAATTAAAACTTCTTATAATTAATATCTAAAATTTAGAATGTGAATTGATGACCACGATGAAAGGGAGTAATGTGGCAATCCGAGTCAACCTCGGCCAAGAGTCATAATAACAATAGATGTCGATTTATAATAAAACATTTTTAATTGCACAACTGTAGTTTATATTTGTTATATTTTAAATCAAAATCAATTTGCTTAACTACGATTATGTCTTCCAGTTTTTTCGACTTACATATATTTAAATTTAGGAAGTAATACGACTGGAGACAAACTACTGGACTCTTGTGGACATTCCTAAGCAAGAAAAACAAGAAACGGTTCCTTCATTTGTTCTGAGAGCATGTTCTATTATGGAAAAAACACAAAAAAGTGGTGAAGGCGTCAAAACTTCAACAAAACTGGCAGAGGAGGCTGCTGATCGACGTGAACGAATAGAAAGATTAGGAGGTAAATTATTTTTAAAATAAATTCTGTAATATTTTATGTAAAATTCATATTATCTTTTCTTTTCCATTTTAAGTAAAACACAAAAAATAATTTTTGATAGTCATTTTACATGTAATTAAATTATTTTATTATATCTAGATATGACCACTGCCCAGATAGAAGCCGAAAACACACAAATGACAAATGATATGTATCGTCTTCTCAAAAAATATTCTGGTTTGAGGAATTTAATAAGAGAATTGAAGGTAAGTGATTGAATTTAAATTTATTAAAGAGTTCTTTTAATATTTTAATATATATGTCATCATACACACATATACCTCGAAGCATTATCAATCAATATTGTAATAATACATTAGATTTCGGTAAGTGTTTGTTTATATTTAATTTTAATTTTCAAAGGTATATATATATATATATATATATATATATATATATATATAGAGTTATGCGGAGGAAAGAAAAATGGGAGGACCTATATCGCCAAAAATATTTCAAATGTTGAGAAATCATCTTTTATATAAGTTTCTTAATAGTTATACTTTGCAAATATCCGAAATATCGATTTTTTTTTAGTTTCATGCCAGAATACCCCTTTAAGAATTTAAAACAATATTCTCGTTAGAATCGCGTGACCTCAAAAAACCAACCTTTTTACAGAATCATCAAACAATCTTAATGCTCTATATACCAACTTTTTGGTCATTTCACGAAATCTGCATGGGGTACAAGTGGTTGGGTTGGTTCGTTGGGCAATAATTTTTTTTTTTTAGAGTGAATACATGAATTCAAAAGTCTATCCGATGTTTCCTCGATATACGATGCTGAAGGACATGATTAAGGACATAATGCACCACCCCGATTACATGGAAGTTTGCCACGAAGTGGATGCCTAGCGACGCAACACCAAAACGCAAATGGGAATCAACTAATCGCTAACAAAAACATACATTTGCGTTGAAAATGCGATTGGAATACACATTGTTAACGAATGATTAGGTAAATTTCTTATAGTTAAAGATAATCTTATTCTTTAGTTAAACAGTGGACCTATGAAACGGAACTTAAAATAATAGCCTTAACCAGTTAACTGTGTCGCTTCGATCGAACATTGCACACAATTTTGTGTCGTAAGACAGTAAAAATAGTTTTTGATAAGAAGCAAAATATATTTTTAAAATAAACAGAAGAAATTGTTATTTAAACAGTCCAATTTTGGGGAAGTTTATGCATTTTACTTTCGTGAAATGCTTTTTATTTTATATTGCTATAGCCTCAGAATATCCTAAGCAACACCACCTTTCAAAATATATTTTGTTATTTTAAAAATTCCAATAAAATAGCAATGGTTACTGATTTATACGCCTGACGATTATACTTGTCAATATACAAAATTATGCCACCGTTGCATGACGATTATATTCGTCAATCACAGTTAACTGGTTAAATACTCGTACATTGTTTGTAGACCGGCTCTTTCGAAAAAAACCTTTGAGACAAACGCCGTCTACGAGTATATGCGACATACCTGTGTGTACGATTGTCGCCTATAGTCGACATTCAGTGTGTTTTCAAGAACTTATTTTTTTTGTTGAATTTTTCGCCGATATTTAGTGTTTATAAATAATATAAAGTAAAAATATTAGTAGTGTTGAGTCTATTTTAAAATTTGTATTTATCCTGTGTAATTAAATTTTTAACTTATAAATCTCATTTGTCCTTGAGGTTATTTTTTATTTTTAATTGAAAGTTGAAAAGTCTTAGACATACGTTTGATAAAACAAAATTTAACATTCGGCCTGTGTAATATGTTAATTTTTCAGTGAATTCAACTACTATCAGAAAGGGTCAATAAAAAAAGTTTTCACAATAACTACAAAAATTTAAAATTTTCATACAAAAATTGCGGTCCGTTTACATCTTAAACATTGTTCGAGGTTTCAATAATACCTATATATTATTATTTATAAATTTTCTAGAATATTTTAATTTGAGTGCTTTTCCTGATTTTAATGATAAATAGATTTATGGACTAATTCTCTGATAAAATAGAAATGTTACAGCAACCTTATGTTAGGGTCATATCTTCACATAAATTCGTATTAACAACTTTCACGTATATTACTATAACTTCACGTATGTGTTATCAAAGGCACATTGTTTCTAATTACACTCTTACAATATTTATCTCTATATTTTGTGACAGACAAATAGTGACATATAGAGATGAATATTGTAGAGAGTGTAATTAGAGACAATAAACGAGTGATAAGAAACGAACAATATTTTATGTTTCACTTTTATGCGTTTTCAAGTTAGGTTTTATATGTTAAGCACCTGACTCAGCAAATGCATAGCTTTTTGACTATTTTTACTACCAATTCATATGAATACTGGTTTATGAGTTACATTTATATTTTATCGGAAATTGGTTCCTTAATGTTGAATATCTACATAAATTTTAGAAAATTTATTACGAAATTTGGCACAGAAGACGTCTGTGCTATATAACGATCTATAAATATTACCAACTTATTAGCTTTGTGATAAATATTAAACATACCCTGATCCAAATTAGGACATGAACTTTAATATAAAAATATATATGAATATATAGTATTACAAATCAGATCAAATCGAAATATCTACTACCATGGATATAATATTTAACGTATTCAAATGTTTTGTAATTGATTGTAAATAGAATCTATTAAAATGCGCCGCTGTCGATGTAATTATCAGAACTATTTACTTTATATACGTTAAATTCATGAATAATATCGAACACCAATCAATATTATACAATAAAATATCAAAGTTAATAGTTTATTTGTAATTCTATGTAGCTAATGAAAGTATAATCAATTCTGTAGTCTAGATTATTATTTGTTTTAGATATCTATCGTGTGTGATCATAAATTATCCTTTGATAAATGTGCGTTATAGTGTAGTTGGGATAATTGGTATCCAGGGCAATATAATTTCACAGTAAAATGAA
>NW_020539724.1:34453-115916 GCF_003426905.1 Ctenocephalides felis
TAGTAATTAATGTTCTCACAAATAACTGTATTGGTGACAGAACATGTACACTAATCGCTTTTAACATCGGTAAAACCCAAATTGTGTTGTCATGATTTATGGGACGAAAAAATTGTGATAATTTTGAAATTGTGATAACAGCGCCAAGTAACGCAGATGTGGTGTTTGTGTTTGATTGACGACGTCGTTTGTTACATATTTCCTTTATTTGATTGTCACGATCTCATATCTTCCTAACACATATAGAAGTATATTAACAAATTACAGCATATAAATATGTCTACTAATATATATTGAATAAAGTTAAAATCTTATCTAGACTCTCTTGTTGTTAGCATCTGATCTACCATCTTGGTCCAGATATGACGAAAATTTGTCCAGAATATGATGTACAAATATTTGCGAACATTTACAAAACATTTTTGGCTTTGATGGCTTTAGAATTCTGGGATGCATTTGTTTAATATTTCGCTTCTGGTGGATTTCGTAAAATCCTCAATAAAATCCTACTTTCGCTAGCAGTTTACTAACATCTATTATTTTATAATGATAGTACTTTTAAACATTTTTTATTTGCAAAAGTGCATTAAAAATTACATATATTAACATAATGATTAAAACATAAATTGATGAACATAGTACTAGTAAAGATTTCGACAACTTCAATTCCATCAAGGGTATTGTTAAAATATTTGCCATGGTCATTCATTATTTATAAACTAATTATTAACTAATCTTTCCAAAGTAATCATGGCAGTTTACTCAATTAGTGATGTAATTTTATTTAAAACTGTTTGTAGGATTCTATTTTGTAATTTTACTAACTTGTTAATAGTTCAATTTAGTTGCAAAGTTTTAAAGTTAGTTATCGTTAGTCAACAGTTTCCAGTGTAAGACTTTAGATTAATTTGTTTATTTTTTTTATATACAGCTCAGTTTTACAACTTTTATTTTGAATTAATTTATGATAATTTAATAGTTAATTTTTAAGGAAATCGACAATTTTTATATCAACATTGGCACAGATGTTTGATTTGAGATTTTTTTTCCATAGCAAACTATACAAAGTACATTCAGCTATATATTGTTGAGATAATTTAATTAAGGTTCAGAACAAGTTGCTTCAGTAACACTCAAACAGTTTTATAATGAAACCACTTTTCATAAGCCTTTAATATTTTAAGGGGATTGGTTTGTCTATCAACTCTATCATCATGGAAAGTTTCATCAAAATCCAAGAGGAGTAAAACTAAGGTTTTCTTGTGAGTAATCAAAAATTTGATTAAATATCAATAAATCTCTTGTGATTGACTTATGCTTTTAAAATGTAGATAATCACAGCAAAAATATTATGTTTTGAATGACAAGATATACAGAATTAATATTCTGGAGCAACTATGAAGTCAAGTGCCTATTAATTACATTCAAACGTTAGAACATCTGTACAAATGGGTTCATGTAAAGTACAAAATGTTTCTTTTGAGATTTAAGTACCTTCGTCGTAAAATAGAAGCACATCCATAAAAAGAACAGTTTCTTAATTAAGAACAACTTAATGAAAGGAAAGTAACGACCGACGGCATTAAATTAATTTTGAACCCAGGGTAAACGGAGACAGTTAAAAGGTGATATAAAGGTACTAAAGAATTTTACAGATTAATGACGCAAATTGCTCTACTTATGGAAAATAAGGTACGATATCCTTTTCCAGGATCAAAGGAAACAAAATTGTAAATGTTTGAAACTGGATATTGTCATAAATCTCTGGAAAATTTCAATACCACGATAACAAGTACTCATTGAACAGTATATTTAGTTTACTTCATTATATCAAGCTGTAAATTAATCCTTTTGCCAAAACTTCTGAAAAACATTAAATTTTTTGTCACACAAGTATGACTGACATGGCTCTGTGTTACAACTATTTTTATCAATCAGTCAAGAAATTTTTAGGTAAATTTGTCAGACATAAAAGTCTGTCATGACTCATCTATAACTTCAAATCGTTAGACATCTATGACCCTCATGGCGATTAACGTGTTAATAATTATATGATAAAACGACTTTTTCGTTTATTTCATATATGAATTTAAGATCTTAAGCAATTTTTTTCAAGTTTAAGTGTAATTAAACAACCAGTATTAATTATTATTTGCAGCTAACTGCAATTAATAATTAATACTGGTTTTTATTTCTTATTGGAATATTTATTTTCTTGTGTAGAAATAAATCTTATTTAAAAATATTATGCACATCATGAATATCAAATTGTAGTTTTAGAATATAACATCAAAATAATGCAATTAAACGGTGCCTCCGAAGTTGCTGACCCTGCCTCTCACAAAAACTAATTATTTCCTCACACGTTCGCAAAACAAGAAAAATTTTTATCAGAATATGCATAATTTTGTTCCTATATACTTATTCAATTATTAATAATTAAGACAATGTATAACATTACAAAAAGTAAAATTTTTTGGAGGCACCATTCGCAAATTAGTAATATTGGGTAAAGTAAAAATTTCGTTTCGTTTTCCGCGATAGGCGGCTTTAGTTACAAAAAATTTAGAAAGTGCAAATTGCAGTGAAAACTCGTTAGAAAGATGACATTTCTAGCATTATTTTGATGTTATAATCAAAAAAAATGGTCAAGTGGTTGAGAAGTTATTTGTGTTTGAAAATGGAGAAAACTAATGAAAAAAAAATCGCTATATTTTACAATATTAGTATAATAGAGCGAAAAACGCTGCGCAGGCTTGTGAAATAAATTATGCTGTTTAAGGTGAAGGTACTTTGTCAAAATCTGCTGCTCGAAAATGATTCGCTCGCTTTTAATCTGGTAATTTTGATGAGAAAAAAAGTTGATGAAATTCTTAAAAAAGCAGAGCAAGAAGAAGTAAATCAGCTCTGTATACATTAGGAGGGAACTAGCCATTGATCAGAATACTGTTTTGAACCAAGTACATAAAGCTAATTATAAAAGGAAGCTCAATGTGTGGACTTTCATAAGTTCGGCGCGAAGATAGACAGAACCATCTTCGACACGTTGCTGAAATGCAATTAAATCCAACTATTTAATTTTTTTCGTAACTGGTAAGAAAATCATAGTTTAATGATGGTGAGCGACGACAGACCTTTACAAGTCAGTAATGACACTGAAAAAGGTGATGCTGGAAGGAAATCGTCAATCGTGAGCCAGTTGGTCAGATCAAACATCATTATCAATTTTCAATCCTACTGCAAATAAATAGAGAAATTACACCAAACAATTCAAAGAAAACGGCCTCAATTGAAGATATTGTTTTCCATGGTGACAAAGCTCGTCTATATACTTATTTGATGACCTGCCAAAAGTTGAGAAAGCTTAGCTGAGAAATTTTTATGCATCCAGGCATAGTACCCTTCTGACTAACATTTGTTATGATCTTAATGGACTTAAACTAATTTTAAGAAGAACTTGCAATTGCAGTTTTTCAACCACAGAAATTTTTCACCGAGAGCATCATGGCTCCACTCGAAAAATAGCAAAACATTGTCGATATTAACTCTTTGGGGCCGGTTGTCCACCTAAGTGGACAAACATACTCTGTGAGGCGCAGGTCATTTTATAAACAATGACTCAGTTTGCATCGAAAAGTTAAATAAATTACATATAGCAGTGATAAACAGTGTTGTAATTTGAAAATAATTTTAACTTATTTTAGTAGTATTCTTGTCTTTTCTATATAGTCTGTTTTTAATATTTAAAACGACCGAGCTTATGGCAAAATGACTGGAAAATTTTGTGAATTAAGCAGTAGTGAAGATGAGTTTCAATAGATTGTTTTACTTTATATTTTACAAATGAATTATTAGACAATATAATAGATAAAACAAACTATTATGAAAGCACAAAAGTGAACACATATACTGACTAATCAGTGGCATATTCTAAATGCGACAGAAAAGCACCAGGAGAAAGGCGGCGTACAACATTTTATTGAAAAACACATAAAAATCAACCAGCTATGCATTTTGGAAATTGTTTTGAACATCACCATTCTTTACAAAATGATCAAAAATAAATTAATATTATAAATGTGTGTCCTTCTTCAATGACCACAAATTTTCATCAAACAAATTGCATAACATACACAATGAATTCAAGTTTACAGCCGGTAAAGTAGATTGTCTTGAAATCAGTGCCGTCCCGTAAGTGTTAATGAAGCATATTTAGTTTGAATACATTTATTTGCACCCTAGATAAAAACTTGTTGAGTTTCACTAAATAAACGAAACTAACTTTTTATTTGACCCAATACAAATCACAACCATTAGATCTGTAATCTGCAACTTTCGTTACAGATCATAAATTAAATTATATTTGTAGAAGCCGAAATCAAAATAATGCAATAATATATAGAAATATAGAAAAATCAAAAATTGGTTTCTCGGTGCCTCCAAAATTGCTGATCCTGCCTTTCATAAAAATCTAATAATTTCTTCACACCGTGCAAAATGTTTATCATCCAAAGCATAATTTTCTTACGAGACATTGTTTTAAATATTATTAATTGAATAAATATATAACAAAGCAAATATTGAAAGTTTCTGGAATTATAATTCGCAAATTAGAGTTGCGAAACACGACCATTGAGGTAACTTTCATTATTCGCTTATTAACGAATTACTGCGGTCGAATTTGAGGTCAAGGTCTTCTCAACAGTGAAATTCTAGGCTTTGTTTATTTTGATGTTATGTCGCACATTTGACTCATTTGTTTGAAATTTAATAGCACACGATGGCGTGATTTAATGAAAATGACACCCAAGTGTAATAAGCAAAATTTTTGCAAGAACAGCTATATAAATATTTGTTACTAGAAAAAATATACATAACTCATATACGGATAAATACTGAAATCAACGAAAGAACTCGTCTTATGATCATTGACAATCTTCAATTTATAATGATGAACAATTTCCATTCCAATATCCAATTTTCCATGATTTTTCATCAAACGTGACAAAAGGTGGATTACTAAAGCATTTTAATAAGCTCATGAGTTATTTAATTCCTGCATACCGTATCAAAGTTTATTATCGATTTTATATTAAAGTCCGCGCATAAATTTCACATATTGACAAAAAAATATGGACACTAAAATTAAATTCATTACTGCATCCGTTAAATGAATATATTTACAGTCTGTTCATTTTAATTTTATTATTAGATTTTTCCGGTTCGATAATTGTATTCAATATTTAATTTGCATGCTAATTGTGTGTTAATAATATTGTTGGATTTATACTGACATCCTAGCCCTGCAATGATATGTTGTGCATTTATTACTTACAAGTTAGTCAAGGACATGGTAATTATGATTTAATATCCGACATGGAGATTCTTTAGTAATTTATTACTTCAATAACTCATCTGTGTGATATTGTAATGCCATTTTTCTTTGTAATAATAGAGTGCCTAGTAAACAATCTAATAATAATAACAATGTAATAATTCAATGGGTATAGTGTAGGTACTATGATTCATCTCTGGTTGAAGGATCAAAAATTTGATACAACTCTCTTGTATATTTTAAATTGTTTAAATCTATAGATTGAGTTGTAGAAAGAAGACTTATGTGATCAACCAAGACTTCAATTTTAATACATATACTGAGTATATTTTTAGCCATAATTACTACTACTCTTTTTACCAGAACAAAATCATTTTTCTAGCTTACCAAACCAACTGCACAGACTGTGAATTAATATACATTGGCAAAACTAGCAAAAATTTATTTCAACGCCATTTTCCAAAATCCTGAGCTATTTATAACTACATTAACAGATCACGTAGAAAATTTAAAGTATAGTCTAGAATTTTTAAACCCGATTGTCCTTCATTTTGAAAAAAATTATTCAAGAGACGTTTTGCTGAAGGTTGTTTTATTCAACTACATAATGAAATACATAAATGCAATGACATTACATCTCTTCTTGAAACAAACAGTTTGATGATATCTTTTGCATAATTAATGAAAAATTTTGGTTATCAATCAATAAAAATTGTGGCTCAGTAAGTGAATAAGCACATGACAAATTTATATCAATTTTTAACTCTGTTTCCTTACCCTGGCTCCTCTACTATGCATAATTTAAATTTAATACAAAGATGATGATGAAGGCAACAATATTGCTAATCAATACATTTTGATTGAATTCATTTTGTTTCTAATATATTTATAATTACATGACGTTATATCATAAAAGACTTGTTCCTACTTCTCAATAGCGCGGCCTCGTCTAAATGCTATTTTCGAAATGTTAGATATGAATATTAAAGACGTCATAAGAATTTCTGAATATTTGATAAATCGAAGCTTTTACAAATTTTAAGTAAAATTTGAATAACCAATAATGATCATATGATTGATCATGTGAGTATAAAAAAATATCTCAGGGGTAATGAAAATGGACTTTTACTTATGAGTAGACTCTAAATAGGATTTTGAATTTCTTTTTCAATTTTTTTCCTTTGCTACGTTAATAAATTGTTCAGAATTAATAAATATGATATTAAATTATTTTAAATATTTATTTTTTTATGAATTATTTCCTTTTTATATTTATATGTAAAAGAAAATTACCGAACTGGCATTATCAGTTTTTTTCTAAATTATTATGGCATGACAATTATATCAAAGTCTCTATTTTATTCTATTCAACTGGAGTAAAACTATATTACTGATTTTCACTAGGCTTGCAATATACAAATATTATCCTTAATTTCACCAAAATTTACCTTAAATGTTTTTCCTTGTCCTCGTCGATGGCACTTAAACAAAGGTACAGTTTAAACTCTTGAATAATTCTGCTCATGCAAATTTTCACAATAACACTAGAACTGAAATAACACTTACAACTTCCTCACTTGAAAATTTGAGTTTTGTATAATCATTCCACCTGCCATCATTAATGTAAAATAATTGAAACAGTTAGATGTTTAAAAATTTGATGATTTCTAGAATTTATTGTAATTGGATGATGATTATAATATGTATATTTACTTTGCTGTTTGATAAATAAGGATTTGTAGAATTTATCTTAATATGTATTAATATAATTAGTTCTTTCTTGTTTCTAATGCTATTAATGATTTTCAAATTTGAAAAATATTAGCTGTAGAAAATAAAATTTTCATTCTATTTTACCGAACAAAAATGAAAATAATGGAAATAAATGAACAGATTTATATTATTTTAATATTTTTGATAAGTAGATTACAATTAATGATCTATAGAATAATAACGCATTATTTTTACAATTTTTGCAATATTTATATATATTTTTTGTGAACTAGAAAGTTGAATAATAATGAATAATTTTACCACTAATTTCAACACTGCGAACCTTGATTCTTTGCAAAACTCTATCACAAATATTATTTAATTTTATGCAATTTTTAAAAAAAAATACATAATAAACATCATAAACTTCGAATCGATGGTGAGCTAGATATTTATTATTCTATTATTTTTAATTGGAACATCAAAGAACTTTTGATCGAGTTATAAACAAATAAAATTTGTATAATTTATAAAGAGCCTTTATGTATCTGTGAATATTCATATTTACTATCACAAACAAATAATTTTATTATCGCACAATTTTAAATAAATAGATTTGGATAATTGCAATCTGAATTTTATATCTTACTGTCTTACCCGGTCACAAGAATAATCAAAAATCTGAACAAAATTGTCGTTATATTACATATACCAAACAAAAAACTATTCTGAAATCTTTAATTAAATTCACAGCTAATTCATCACTGCAGGAATGTTTTTTTGCAATTTTTGAAAAAGTTCTCATTTTGGGGTTAAAAGGGATATAAGTCTTTATCTTTAAAGAAGTTTCACGCAATAATAGTTACATATAATTTAAACAACGGTTTGCAGCTTGATTATAAGTTGAACATGTGTAAAAATCTTAAATAAATATGAATATAAAAAAATAAGAAAATTGATCCTATACATTGAAAAAGTGTAAAAGTTGGGAAATCCTTGATGATATTAATTTTTCATGTGAAGTTGAGCTTCTAAAGTTCAAAAAATCTCGGACAGAAATCGAGATAGAAAAAAATAATCCTGATTTTTGTGAAATAGGGGTTTATGATTAGAGAGTGAAAATTTAAGGTTACTTGTCTTTATACATGCTTTATGAAAAAATGGCTTCAAATCTTTGGGTGTCCAACCCCTAGCACTTGGTTCCATCAAAATAATTATATAAAATCGATCAAAATATTTACACAATTAGACACATATTATAATTTTATTTATTACTAAATATTTTTTGCCACTGACGACTGTAAATCTTCTATCACTTTAATTTTTATTCCTGCACAATTTTCAAATTCTCCAATTGCAATTCGAATTGGAAACGTCTTTTACACATGCGCTCTCGGCGCCTTCGTTCATAACACTGTACGTACGATAACTTCGAATCGTTCGAAATGAGTACTAATACATAGTCACAGTCTAATTAGCGCACACATACAAATTTCTATAACGATGAGACCGGACATGTGAATATAGACGTATCGGCGGCGTATAGGGCAACTCTGTGACAATGAAATTTAATGCAAGAGACGTTTTCGGTGCGCGAAACCTGTTTCGGAAGTATTTTGGTTAAGGTTTGGAAAGGAATTTTAAGGTTGAAGGACATGTGAAATAGTCTTGGAACATATTTGCAATATGATAGAATATAATAACTAGTTGTGCATGGTATTATGCCTTAAGGCAAATTGCTGGAACTTCCCGTAATAAAAACTAAATTTTTCAAAAATATTTTGCGACAATTTGAAAAAAATAGATTTTTGAGAAACTTTGAAATTTTTGAGAAATGACTTGAATAATTCATTTTTTTTATATTTTGATTTGTTTTGTATTTTTTTTTTAATTTTGAACATTTTTTAATAAGCGCCGCGCATTTGTCTAACGTGTAAACATTGGTACGGAGCCTATATAAATTTCCACAAATTTTGTACTTATTATCATAATCTTTATAAAATATCTGATAATACGATGTGCATATATCTAAGGATCATTTCTGACCGCCAAATGGCATAGTTTATTACTTTTTTCATTCCGGAAACGCTGGACCTGACTTTACAAAAATTTCATCATTTGTTCATTTTGTCAATACAAATAAAATATTTTTTTGATTATTTCAATGTTATGGCAAGACTATGTTTCATATAAAATGGTACTAAAAACTGTTAAAATGCTATGTATTTGCTATGTGATCAGGCGTTTTACACATAAGTGTAACTTCACTCATGAGTTATGGCACATCAGAAAGATGCACTTACTATAAAATTATTTTTTTTAAGTTTGTGCGTTTTCTAGGTTAGCAAACCTAGGTTTTTAGTACCATTTTATATTAAAAAACGGTTAGCGAGCGTAACCTTGTAATAATATTGGTGATTTCCGACAGAATTAGCCTCTGAATTGCAAAGTTAAAATTATTTATTTCAACTATATAAGCGACCTATGAAACTTTTATTTTTTTTAAAAAACTTTAAAAACCAATATTGATTTTTGATATTTTAAAAAAAGTTTTTTATTGCATTTTTGAATATTTGAAAAATTTCGTGAACTTAAAAAATTATGGAGGTTAGTGAAAATTGCCGAAAATTGTAATCGATAGTATACACACATATGCATCTATTTTTTCTAAAATATGCCAAAATTTCCAGAAAATCTTAAACTTAGATATCATTTTTGATTTTAAGTAATTTTAATATGTTCAAATTCATGTTGACAGTTAAGTCATTCCTACAAAAGACAATATTAGGCAAAATATATTATTCATTACAAATTATTTAATTTTTATAATGGAACTTGTAATGAAATACTTGTAATGTAATTAATTTTGAATTTATCATTTTTAGAACATTGTATTGTAATTAATAAATGATTTTACTGTATTTTGGATAAACAAATCATTCATGATTACAATTTTATAAATTTTTCAAAATAGAACATAAAGATACATTCCGCGAAAATTATACACCAGATGATTAAAAAAAGTTTTTTCTTAGAAAAGTGGATCCAGCAATATTCAATTAATTGTTTCTTCCAGCTTAACTATTTCTTTTAGTTGCTTTCCAATCAACTCTCCCAAATCAATTAAACGTTTTTTAATAGAACCATTATCATATTTTTTCATGTAGATTTCGTAATGTTTTGTATATATTTCAATAAATAACTCCAAAATTAGGGCAAATTCTAGCACTTCCATATATTTTGCATCCAATATAGCATTTGGCTTTGGAATGAATGAGGGAGTGAAATTTTCTGAAATAAAACAATAGTAATAGTAATAATAATTAAGTCACATTCTATTGTTCAATAATAAATTTCATTTAAATTAATTGAATATATGGACATAACGCTAATTCAGCCCTAAAATTTTTGCGTGTAGATTTTAAGGAAGTTATTAGAAGTTCTACTCAAACCATGTGTACAATGTAAATAACGCGTTGAAACCTTCACACATTTGTTATAAAAATGTTCTAATTTATTAAAAATTGCCACAGAAATTATGTATCATCAAACTTTGGCTTTTTTATATTATGGTTTCATTATTTACCTTTTCCTTGTTCTTTGTGTTTGCTTTTTACCAGGTCAGCCAAACAGTTTCTTTCTTCTATTTTTACATGTTCAGACCCTAAAAATTGTTGTTCTGCGTCAACTTTATTTACTTCTAACTCCTTCATTATAAAATCTTTGTCCAAATAGGTAAAATATTTCATGACATGAAAGTTTAATTCATCAGAATCCTTTTTGGAATCATTGGAATCCATTGAAATAAAATACTTAGTTGATTTAGATTTGATTAAAACAGACTAGTACAGAAACATAAATTTAGAACAAACAAAATAAATTTATTATAAACTGTGAATTTATTTTACTAAATTGTCAGTTGTTTGTTCGTTGATTCGATTGTGTACTAGATTAAAATTTTAAATGGTAATAGAAAAAATTATAAATACGAAAACTTGAGTACATAACTTATGGAGAACATAAAGAGGCTATTAATTCAGTTTTACTAAAACTATATACATACTAGTAATTAGTATTTTGCAAATGGTTTTGTTTGAGAATTTTTATCGTAATATTTCTATAAATTAGATTAGATAAATAATACTAAATCGATTACCTCATAAAATGCATTCTTTATCATTTTCAATTGAATTGAGATCTCTTCTTCCATAAAATGCCTTGCTCATACTTAGAACCAGCATTGTACAACTTCAGTCATCCTTGGTACTTGAAAAGAATAATTTAGTTTTAAAACTTTTATTACATCCATCTCGAGTATACTTCATGTTTTAATGAATGATAGAGCAACTTGGTAATAAATCATAATATTTTATTTAGTTAGTTTTCTTGGCTTATTTCAAATCTTGTTGAACCAATTTGTTGAACGGTTGAAACTATATCTCTGACTTCGGTCCAATTTTTTAGTATTTAATAATAATATCAGGAGCATATAAAATGGATCAAGTAATGGCATTCAATTTTAGTACATTTTAATCAAGTTTGCCGCAAATTATATTATCGCAGACTATCAAAATCAATATTACCGATAGCTAAAATTAATTGAATAATTACCGGGTTACTGCATAACTTTCCAAGCTCACCTTCTGCATTCCACCATCCAAAATTAATTGGATCTTCCTGAAACCTTCGCATTAATCAATATTTGGATAAAAATTAATCATACATATATTTACCTTGATAAAATGTTAATCTAACGTAGGAAATAAACATATTTTATATAAAGAATACATAAATATTTTAAAGGACGACGTTTATTATGATGAGATGAGAATGCATGAGAGGTTAAAATGCAATTGTAAATAACTATGAATTATTAGATAGTATCAGGTGCATTCTTCAATTGTGTCAAGAAAAAACTAGTGCATGATAAATAAAAGAAAGGACACATGTCAGTTGTGCAATGGTGTGACCTAAATTCTGCAGAATTATACTATTATATAATATTAGAGATATAACTTAGACTTTTAGATTTTTTCACTTCTTGAATATGTTTGTTTTCACGAAAACACTTGCTAGTTTTATGTATGTGTATAATATATAATATTTACTTTTACATTAATTTCGTGACATATGACATATGACTTTGAATCATTTGGGAGTGTTCCACGGTTGTCGGCAACGCTCGTTCACTGAGTGACGTCACAGTGCCCTACTATTTTTTGATACTTATTTTGCGCCCGAATAGCAGTCCATGTAAAACATTGGCATTAGTTTATACAAATGGGCATGCTGTTCCGTATAGCAGCGACCTTCGTGGCGAAAGGAATAACCAGTTATTTTCTGGGATGTTAAATTTTTTTCAAGGCTTTAATATTATCACTGCTGCTTGATAGCAAACTGTTCTTGTAGTTGTAGACTATTAATCTTGGTCTTTTGTGAATGCACGGCCAAAGCTCTTACTACTCAGCCACGGAGAAGCTTCCACTCTATAATTTAAGTCATTATCTATCTTATCTTACTACTGCAGAACACTATAAAATATTTTTCATCTATCTCCTTATAGATAATCGAAACCGCGTTAACGACCAAGCAAAAGCGTCGTAAAAATGCGATGGATAATATTTTCGCGCAAGCTTTTTCTACAGATGATCGTTTAAGCTTTCTAGAGCTTTGTGGAGCTTTTTTCTACAGATATGTGAAATAGTCACTCAGGTGCACACAGGGGTACGATGAAAAAGTTGCCAACGTTGGATAAATGGTACTCCTATTACACTGTTCAATGAATTCTTTAACTAGTTGGTATTGGTATTTAGCCTTGAGGCAAGTTACATGAACTTCCTGATATGTGTAAATAATCGATTTGATCAATAAAAAATAAATTAATTTATAAGTGTATATAACAATTTATATAATTTGAATGATCGCGTGTTAGAGGGAGTTTTCGTTTTTCCTTAAGAGGATTTCGCGCCGTCTATCCGGAGTGTAGTTGAAAATCGGGATTTATAAAAAAGATATAAACAAACTTTGGATTCAGGTCGCACCGCAAGACGATTCTTGTTATTGATAGAAAATATTGGCTTTGTATCTACCTTGGGAAAAATGAATTTCAATAGGTATTTACATCTATTGCCGAAAGTATTATTATTAATTACTCAAGCTTAAAAGCATCTTTTAGTAGGTTTTAAAAACCCAAACTGTCTACAAATTTAATGGATCAGCCGATTCAGAAAGCTTCGAATATGCAAATATTGATCGATTCTTACACTTAATTACATCAATTTTTGAGGGAAAGTAGGTACCATACAAATCTATGCCAAAAATGATTGTTCGGATTCTGTTTCGTAATTAAAAATTAAAAATTAATGAATTAACAAAAAGCGTGAAAATAATATATCAAACCCTTAAATCTCCAAATGTGCAATTTTTATTTGAATTAAATCAGTTTCACATTAGACTGGCACTTGCAAATAATTTGTGATTATTTTACTTATATACCACATACGATCAGGTTTATTCAAACTTACAATCAGTTATTTTTTATACTAAAAAAATCCAAAAAATATTTTTTTAGTATTTGGTATATAAATTGGGAACGATGAATAAGATGAAGACTTCTCAAAATATTTAGGAAGTCATGGTTCATATTTTGTGTAAATATATACGAGTCAGATCAAAATGAGTGTTTTGATATATAAAAAATAGACTACTGATTTCGATTATACTTTATAAAGTTAAAACCCTTGATTTCTTGGTTATATAGAATTTCCAAAATTGAACTTAAGGCAGTGGTTAAAACATCTGAAGTACAAGTTATGTCCAATATTTTAATAAAACACTAGAATTTAATAAAGAACGTACTAGAATAGTAAATATTTAGTTACTCCATCAAAAAAGTAGAACCAGCTCTTTTCTATCATAAGTGTCCACGAATCGAGTGGGTTTATGACTAATGACAATGACCATTAATCAGTGTCAACAATGTTTGTAAAACTTCAAAAGATTTTTTTACTTAAAAAAACTACTTGTAACCGACAACGTAGATAAGTAAGACAAATGAATTGAAGTACTATTTTAGAGCTCTATAGCAAAAAAGCAAACAATTATGTAGTTAGAGTACAAATAGTTAATGTTTTTATAATGAAAAATTGTAGAAAAAAACACAGTTTTTTATGGTATTTTGGAATTAGATAATGCATTCGTTTAGATCCCCAAGTTTAAAAGAATTAATTTCAAAATATCCTAATAAATAACAAGTTAAATATTGAAGTGCATACTTCAACTTTAACTTTATTACTCAAAAAGTAATTTATGAAATAATTAATAAAAACATATATTATATATAAATACATATAGACTGCAGGTAGTATTGGTAAATACTAACATTATAGGAGTTTATATTTAAATATTTTTTTTAATGAATTTAAGTTTAAATAGTTGGTATTAATAATCAATAATTTTTATAATTGAACCAGTTTCCGTAGGACTTTAATGGTTTAGTATGTGCATTGAGACCAAATACTCTAGCGTTATACCAAGTAAATCGTCTAATTTTAATTTTAACAAATGCCAAAAAAACTACTCAATTTCTCAAACTTTGATGAATTTTTAAAATTAAACTACTTGTCATAAGGCCGTTATAATTCAGTAAGTTCTATAAGACCATGATATATACGCGAAAAAAGTTCAATAAAAATCGACTTAAATTTTTTTTTCAGCATTTTAGAGTTTTTTATTTATAAATATCCATGTTTTTCATATCTTAACTGCAATCAGAACCTTATGTCTTATGAACTGTTGGTCTTAAACTATACCTTACTTCGTAGTTTAGTAACCCAATGTAACGTAGATGGTACCAATAGTTGATCCATCCATATTTGATGAATTTATTATTAGAATTAATCTAATGGAGCTGACTTTTTATTGGTGTATCAATGCCAAGAGCTATTTTCACTTGGAAACATGTTGCTATCTATGATAAATATCCATTGATTTCCATATATTTGATTCTCAAATAATTAATAGCCTTTAGGTCAAGGGTGAGCAACCCGCGGCCCGCGGGCCGCATGCGGCCCGCCAAGCATTTTTTAACTACAGATTATTTTTCTAGATATTTTATCAAATACGGCTTCAAGAACTAATTTTGTTGTCAGTCACATACTGGTAAAAACTGTTGTTCGCAGAAAAATGCATTTCCTGATAAAATAAATATTAATTAATTGCAAGAAAAATTGAGAACTTGTCCGAGAGCATAGCAACAACGCATTTCTAAATTTAAAATAATTTAATAAGTAAATCTTATAAAGTCGCGAGAGTAAAATCATCGTAAATGTGCTTTTCAATACTAAAGTACGTTAGCCTAATGCTGATGCAATGCTTAAAGGAGTATACGACCCAAATGGCGATATTTATAAATTGTTTTTGGATATGAAAGAACAATTGTAGTACTTTCGTAATTTTGGTAATAAATCATGATATCTTTTGCAGAATCTTGTGTTTTGCTTTTCATATTTAGGAAAAAAATGTGAACAAATTTTAATTGTGATTTCAAATGTTCAAAGGTAACAAGACAGCTGTTTTCATGTAAATGTTTTCTTCACTATTCACCATGCAAATAATGTAGCATGCAAAATAATACAGATTTAAAAATTGTATTTTTTCAGTAAACATCAAATTTTTTCATAAATCTAATGTCGCCCTAAAAAAAAAACGCAAATCAAATATGATAATTTTTTTTTGAAAGTACGTATGTGTGCGAACAATTACACAGGTCCACAAAAGAGAAGGATAATAATTAATCGCTGGATAATGATTAATCCATTCAGAAAAAATTCTAGATTAAAGATTGTGCCAGTTTTTAAATGTTTTTCCATATTTTGTGTCCCAATTTTGACTGTATATTTATTACATTTGAAAACACATGTCACACACCCAATTAAGACAAATTTTTATGTAAACTTGTATTAATTTCAATCATGAAATTCATAAAAAATTACCATATATCAAAACTGAGTAATACATAGCAAAACTGCATACGCGTTGCTACTTTCCGCATTAAAAAATTAAAATAAAGAACGAAATTTAACGAAAACGGTTGATATTGATCAGCTTATATAAAAAAGCAGTGCCAAATTTTTTAATAAAGTTTTCAAGTAAATTAGTTTTTCTTTTGTAGTAATATTTATAAACACTTATACACTCGTAATTATATAAAATATTACTTTTTTTAATTTTGAATTTTTGTTCTTGTGGCAATTTTCTAATTATTACATTATTCCCGCGCTTAGTCAATAAATCTTTTGACTTAATTTTAGTTCAGACTTTTGAGTTTATGAAAAAGCTTCAATTTTATTCAAAAAGAAAAAGCAATTTATTTTGTTCTTTATTTTAATTTTTTAATGCGGAATGGAAAACTACATACAACTCCAAATTTTCATTATTATAAAATAGTCATTTAAGTAGTCCAATCATTTTTTATATAGCTCGGTGATCGATGAATTAACTATTTTCGCCATTTTTGTGAACATTTTTAATTGAAATTCGATCAAGATTTTCTGAGTTTATATAAAATCCTAAATTTATCCGCTGCAACATTTCAAAAACAATTCTTAGATATTGGAAACGAAAGGGTTAATTCCGATAAAAATAACTGATTTGTAGACTTATCCTAACGGCACTTGTCTTGCAGAAGGAGCAATTCTAACAAAAAAAATAGAAATTTAATATTATATATGAAGATAAAACTGTTTTTGAGAGAAAACTGAGTTTTTCGCTAAGCATAGCATTGCATAATTCAAATATGGATGTTAGTATTTCAGCATTGCAGTGGGTAAATTATCAATGTAATTTGTGTTAGCTGCCCCTCATTTATATACCACAAAATTATACATTCAGAATTAGTTAGTCATTTCTTTTACTAATGATTTTCTAAAAATATTCTCTGTGGCTAAACGTTCGTCGGGTCAGCTAGTATATATAAATTACGTGCGGCCCGCCATAAAATTTTAAAATTTAAATTGGCCCGCGGGTTAAAAAGGTTGCTCGCCCTTGCTTTAGGTAATATACCACTTATTGTCAATGGGCAGTACTGCCCTAGAGCAGATCCTTGAGCTGAGTTAAACTCCAACTAGATTCCAAGCAAAAATAGTGTAAGAGATTTCCCGTTGCCATCTCACACCCCAGTACCCAAAATACTACTACGTATATCCGTACCACATTGTACTACAATTAGAGCTTTTACTTATTAACTAATTTGTACCAATATAGAATTTTAATTACATATCATAATTTTCCATTAATCCAGATTTGTTAAACTATGATAGTTTATGAATCCAATTAATTCAAGATAAATAACCTTAACCAACTAATATATTTATCAACTATTAATTTATCCAAAGTTCACCTAAAGCAAACAAATCTACTCAATAGGGGTAAGATTGTTTGAACAGTTCTGTTAAATCAAAAGTTTTTGAAATACGAAACCTCATGAATTGCGAAAACCCAGTTTAAACTTGGCAGTAGATCTTCTTAGAATCCCATACATATGCCATAAATTAAGGCAAAAGTATTACCACGTACATGATATTTACCGAGTACGTGATATCATGAAGCCAGAAGGAATTGGGAGAAATTAATGGTGTTAAATTAACATTTGCTCATTAATTTAAAAGCAAGTATTCGTAAGTAAATTTTATGTATTTAAATGAAGATTAATAAATGAAATCTCACTTTGCAGTGCATGAGAATTTAAGAATAGTATACCATTTGTTACCTTCCCGAAGGAGAAGTTTATATTTTCATCAAAAAATCCGATTCGCTAATTTTATCTTTTCTCGACATTTCAAGTCATTCTGATTTGAATGAGACCAAATTCGAAAAAAGTATGTGTGTGTGTGCGTGTGCATCAGCAGATTTTTTGCCGCGTAAATCGCCGTTTTCTCAAAAAAAATCAAAAAATTAAAAGCCATTTGATGTATCTTGATGAGGACTATCGTTTGTCAGTTTTGTGCGACGATCAGCCGAGACGTTTTATTATAAATAGCAAAAAAGTGAAAAATTTTAATTCAAAAATTAATTCCACCTACCTCACCATTCCTGTTTACTCGCCGAGTTCCATAACCATGCATTCATTATCCTTTGTTGTTCTGCTATTTTTCCTACATGATCTGCACATGATATTTATCTGACTCTTATTGTTAGTCATTTGCATTTATGCAAAAGCAGTTCTAGATATGGTTTTAGACTTTAGTCGTATTTAAAACGACGATGTTCGTTCATGACGCGATTTTGCATATACTAGCATGCGGGCAAAAGACATGTCAACGTACTAAATTGCACGGTGACATCAGACACGCGAAGCTGGTCTTATTATTCAGGCCAGGATAAAATAAAATTGGAGTTGTATAATGTATACCTTACTGTGACTTTGTGCTATATTTTGGAAATATCCTCTCTTGAGCAGAATAATTAAAATCCCATAGGGTAAGTTGTAGTAATCGCAAAAAATAGAAAATAAAATTTTTTGCATAACTTCAAGTTTTAGAGGGTTCTGAACATTTTGGCTTCTTACCTTAGGAAAAATCGATGTGTGTGTTAGTATGTGTGCGTGTGTGTGTGTGCAAATGCAATTTTTCTCTGGCGATTTTGAGAACACGGATCAACAGATTGGAATGATTCAAGAAATATTTGATTCCTATCTATCGATAAGGAGATGTGCTGATTAGTTTTTGGCAAAGGCAAGTCTAACCGGTTTGAAAATACGGAGCGAAAAATGCTTAAAATGATAAATAAATTTTGAGTGAATGGAAAGAATAGGCAGGTCTAGAAAAATTACATTTGGCGTTCAAAAATAATCATTCAAGACATATGCGTATCAAATTATCAGATATTTTATAGATAATAAAATAAATAAATAAATTTTAATAATGAGTAAAAAAATATATTTCAAAATTCTCAAAAATCTATTTTTTGCGAAAAAAAATTACAGCTTTTACGGAAAAATTCAACTTTTGGTATGGAAAATTCCAGCGATTTGCCTTGCGCCACTAGTTATTTAATTTAAAATTAAAGCCAAATACTTAAGTTCCAGTAGCTTCACCAAAAATCTTAAATCTAAGGTAGTTATGGCAAAGTTTTGGGCGGATTTTGTGCCAATATTCCTCAAGTTTGAATTTGTTTTTATTGGACCCCAAAAATGTTTATATAGATTAAGGGCAGGGGTGGACACCCTAGGACACCCTGGAATGCCCTGGGAATGATAGTATATTAGGCAACAATATCATTTATCTTTACAATATTATATTAGTCATCCATTAATTAAAATAAATTCTAACATAATTTTATTTAAAGTCCAAATTCATTAATCCAAATTTTTTCCACCAATTGGATTAATTAAATTTGGTTGAATTTATCTCGATCACAATATTTTCTATTGATTGGATTCGTCAAAGTAAATTTCTATGCCTTATCAAGTATCTAATTTATATGTAGATTATCAAGGTAAATTTTATTGAATTGCTTCATAAAAATTCAAATCAATAAAAATTTAATTAATAGTTAAATTCATAAAATTTTCTTCGAATATAGATTGGACTTCCTTTAAAATATCTAATTTCTAACTACTAATTGGACTTATTGGAATGAATTTTGTAGAACTTTTATATAAAAATCTAATTTATAATATTCTTTACCAATTACGTTCATTCAAGTGAAATTTAATTATTTTCTATAGTGCACTTAATTTAAAACAAATTTTAACAAATGCTTTCATTAAAGAATTTTATTTTATTTTTTATATAAAGCATCTAGTTTAAAATTTTCTTTGCCAATTATTTCAATAAATATTTTGTATGCAGTATGTCATTTATAATTATATATGCCTCGGATTCAATCAAGTAAACTTTGATGATATATTATTCAAAGTATTTTATTTAATTTTTTTACCTATTTGACGCCCTTAAGTAAATTTTAATGAACTTTCATAAATAGCTTCTAGTTCACAAAATTTTGTGCCAATTCAATTTATTGGAAGACCAGAAAAGCTTTATATATTTTATTTATATTTTATATCAAACTATATTATTGGCTTTTTCTTATTCAATTTTAATTTTGTTCTGTATTAGTACAGGAATGTAACTATAAATAATAATTCACCATTAAGAAGTATCTAAATATAGAATGGTTTCAATTTCATTGTTATATCAATACATAGTCATGGACATTGATCCAAAACAGAACAAACATAAAACCAGACTCATAATAAAAATATTATAGGAATCAGATATATAAATATATATATATATATATATATATATTACAACTCAATACATATAATTTGCTTAGAACTCAATAATTGTATTAAGAGTCTCCTAATTACGAGTTTTGAATAATCCTTTCGAGAGTCTAATTAGAATTCGAAAGGGCTCCAAAACGTACTTCTATTTTATTTCTAAGGGCCTGTTATTGGCATTATAAGATTTGCAATAAAATTTATATTGTTAATCGGATTTCAGTATTTTGGAGTACAATTGGGCCTATTTTGATCGTTGATATGGTCTTTGGGCAAAGTTCTATTTTAGACCTTTCATTACATTGATAGACAAATTAATTTAAATTTAAGGACTGATGGAAACTACCAAAATTATAAATGTTGAAGCAATATTTTTATTTCTTTATTTGTTATAAGATTATTAAAAGAAATACTTAATTGATACATGATAATTGTATTGCATACGAAGATTTATAAATGCAGCAATCATTTTCATACACTGATTTGTCTCTTTGGACACAAAGTCTTGGGTTTTTCTATTTTGATTATTTTTATAAAATCACGTATGGGTTTTTATATTATTCAACATATTTAAATATTAATTGCACATGCAACTAGATGTATGCACTTAAAACTACCTTTATAGCATTATTTTTTTCATATTTTGCATATATTATTAATATCTGATTAAAGTAAATATTTTTGGACTAACCTAAATATACCATCATAGTATCGTCAAGATAAATAAGTAAATTTCAAAAAATGGCAAAATCTTTGAGATTTGAGAAGAATGATGTATTTTGATATTTTATTTAATTTATTAAAACATGTATTTATTTTACTAAATTGAAAAAATAGGTAAATGATCTTTATACCTAATATTAATCATATATTATTACTATTTCCATACTAACTTGAACAACTTTTTTTGTTTGGTTATCAATTAGTCTTACAAATTCCTACAAAACTTCTTCAAATCTTGCTAAATCAAAATATTTTAATAGGATTATTCATATTTTTTCATATCAAACTGTCATTTTGACTTCACAAATTATAAACATATCTTTCTTTAATAATTATTTACTTATTATTATGAATAACTTGCATAAACAATTCAATGAACTTCATTTGCGTCTTGGGTTTTTTGATCACCAGAAAACGCGATTGTCACAGAAGCTTCCTAAAATATTATGTTGAATTTTTTTTATAAATATTTGCCTTTGTGAATAATTTGTAAATGAAACCATGTGCAAATTCTGAAAATAAAATAATCAGCATCAAAAATGTGGTTATCCGGATATGAGATGGATATTAGACTGTTTTCATTATTATTTGATCAACACTCAGAACTGTTCTTAGTATCTTGGGAGTTATGATGATGTATAAGTTCGTAATTTTTTTTATTAATTTCATTATAGGCAACCCATTGGTTATTCTTTTCCTTTGTGAAAAAATTATTTCTTAACTTCCTTGAAAAATTAGATGCCATGCATTTCAGTAATGCCCTGAAAGTCTATTTTCTCTTGAACACATTCTCAAATTTATAATTTCAAGTACAAAAGGACATTACTACTGCTGGATACCAGGTTGTTCGTAGCAAAAGATTTAAACCCGAAACTCTGTGGTTGTAAGATCATGGTTCTTACTAATGTCCTTGATATAAGAAAGTACGAAGAGATTGAGGAATTTTATTTAGTACCTGATGTCAAATTATCAAGTGTTATCAAACAATGACTAAGTTATATGTTATAAAGTTGATTATCCATTGTATGTTAATAAATTTCAAGGCACAAATTGTTAATAAGTGATTTATACTACTTGGACTAAAGCCATTTGAAGTAGTATATAAAGTATAGTAAAAAGTGTGGGTAAGGCCACACAAAATCATCAATTACCTTTGTATTTTTAGCTGCAAACTATTTTTCTTCCTCAAACAATAGGTAGAACAAGGTGAAAACAATAAAATATTTTATATATATAGTTTATCTTTACATAAATAAATAAAATTCAATATCGATATGAGAGATCTGTTCAAAATGAATTATTGATAACCTGTGGGAACAAACAACAATTCTAAGAAATTGTAGGAGCCGGTACTATCAATAAATTACTAGTCTAGCAGACTTGATTAGCATATAATTTGCAAATGCATTCAATTATTCATTTGAAGATAAATATATAGATTTATAAGTCTGTATAATATTTGAATGGTTTAATAAACATTCGATTCCTATTGATAGGGAGATGTGCTGATTAGTTTTTTTGCAAAGGCAGGTTCAGCCGTTAAGAAGATACGGAGTAAAGAGTGCAGAAAATACAAATCGAGTTTTTGAGACGGCGTACTTAAACTTCATAATTGAGCAAAATGTGATATATATTTTTATAAATTGAGAAAATAATAATAAATAGAGATAAAAATCCTATAAGCTGTTTATCTACGTAAAATAAGATGTATGTGTTTTAACAAAATTTTGCACATTTTAAACAGGCGTCACAAAATGCATGAACCTATTTTCTGCTTAGTTATAAAATTTTAAAGTTTGACGAAAAATCATTTTTTTTCAAGAAACTTTTTTTTTGTATATCGAAATTAATTCAGATTTTAATTTTAATTCTGTTCTTATATACTTTAAACAATTTCAACTCTGCAATTCAGTTTATATAATTCTTATAAATATTAGAAATTGTTACAATATTTATAAAAATCTATATGAAAACATTTAATATTCCTCGATGATTTTGTAACGGTACAGAAAGTTCCAGCAATTTGCCTTAAAGCTTAATGCCATGCACCACTAGTTGCTAATATATTACTGATCATCTAAAAACTTCAGAAACGTTCAGGGCTACATCCATGACTCTATTGTTCATATGCAAATATATCTTCTTTTGTGCTGGAAGGATGCTAATTTTATTGCCTTCAGTTGTACTTTTAAATAATAGGAAAAACTCATCGTGGGTTTGTACTTGCTAAAGACTTGTGAAAATAAACACCTATTTATTGCTCTGGCCTTGTGTTTTTTAATGTGCCATTTTATGGGAAGCAACAAAATTTAATTAGCAATTACAAATTGTAATTGGATTTTTAATATAAATGTGATAAACAAAATATACTATAGAATGATAAATCTTTTTTTTTTTTAAAGGTTGATCAATAAATCCTAACAATACCATCGAAATTTAATTAGTATCAGCTCGAATAGTATTAGTAAAAGTCCATACAATGTCAGGGTAACTAATAACTTCAAAGAACTCCCAAAAATGCTACATTTCCATTCATCAGCATATGATCCCATTCTGCTGTTTGATGTGCAATTTTTTAACGAATGCTTCCTATTCAGCAAGGGAAATCTAATCCTGGTTGCTGAATTTACAAAAAATATGCTCGACTAAAGATCAGACTTATTTGTTGGGCACGAATGAGTTTTCTTTCGTACTTCCTTCCCTTATGTGAAAAACTGAAAATACCCTTTATGACCTACCCTTTTTCCATATATGACACTCGGAAAAAAACTATCTCTTTGAATGTATTCCGATTTTTATCCCAACAAAAACGGCCATTTGGTGAACCATCCGACTTTTTCTATTCTCAGTAGAAACGGGTAGTTACAAGTTGTTTCCTATATAGAGGGACAACGTTTGTGTATTTTCATGGATATTTTACATCATGTACATTCCCTTTTAGGCAAAAAGAAAAAAACTAGATGAAAAATCTGAATGTTGTGAAGTATATAACACACAGTTGAATCGGTAAATGACAGAAAATTATTTTATATGGATACGCTATTCATGAAGAAAAAATCAGGAAAATTTTAGGTACCGAGATCTAATCTCGAAGCTTTGTTCAAAAAAATCATTGTCATTTTTTTGCCTGGAAAGGCATTCAGTAATTTTTGTGACTAATTTTGATTTCAGTGATAGCCAAATTGTTAATAGTATATGAAGCAGATAATCTCGTAGTTATAATGAATATATCAAATACATATGTGTAGAATTATTGCAATACAATTCGAATATTGGATATCAAAGTTAATAATAATACGTAGAAAATTCACCGAATAGAATTGTATGTAATATCGATACGATGGATTTTCAATATAGTATATTGCTGAGGAAAAATGTAGGACGGCGAGTGTATATGAAATAAAATTAGTATGCTATATAATAGCGATAAATTTAATAGTATTAAAATGTAGTAGCTAAATGCTCCATCAAAGCGAAAAATGCATATAACATTTGGAATTCAATTTTGCAAACTAGATTTTTATTGCAAAGCTTAGTATTTTCTGGTAAATTATTGAAACATTTTCTATTTATTGCTAAATAACATTTGCCGGGCCAGCTAGTATATATATTCATAATTAAATATTTATCCTTATTCCCTGTTTTCTGGGACATTCGATTCCTCTATCAAATTTTCATCACAAATAATATGCAATAGGTATCAATATGTCCCTTAACCCAAAATTCATGTTCGGATCACCCATGTTTGGCTTATGAGCATGTTATTACAATATAATAGAATGATTAATGTTCGGAATTCTGCCAAAATTCCGGGTAATAATAAAATGTTTGAATACTATCTTGTAACATTTGCGTAATATTATTCGAACGGTCTGACACGTATGAATATTTCATAAATGTTTGACTACAACGTGAAGGTGGAAAATGAAACATTTCAACAGAAGATATTGGGATAATATACAAATATACATCTCTAATATATATATATATATATATATATATATATATATATATATATATATATATATTAGGGTGGTCCTTAATACGGACATTTTCGAATTTCCTTGCTCCCAGGGGCTCGAGTGCTTCCAAATTGATAAAAAAAAATCCTCTATAAGTTTCAGTTCCTAATATTGTCTTTTAGATAGTGAGCAATTCAATCAAAGTTTTGTATGGAAGTAGCATGGAAGAATTTTCAAAAATTTTAAAAATGTTTTTTAGATATAACTTAGCGAACAAATTTTATACGAATAATTTCATTCCAAAGTTTATTTCGAAAATTCGACCAATTATAAAACCTGTTTTGCAGTGCGTTGAATTTTCAATAAAAGATGACACGAATTGTCACTTTTAATTCATTTGTCGATGAGAATTTGGTTGAGTTGTATGTACCTTTTAATTTAGCTTGATAAAAATTAATTACAATGTACAAAAATTGATAGTATTTCATTATATTATACTTTATTATACTATTAAATAGTTCCTATTACTTTTGTTACGTCCTACCTATTTACGACACGATTATTTTCGGCTATAATATTCCAACTCCCGAATATCCGAAATACTTCCCAACAGCAATACCATCAATCTCAATATCAATTAGAAGTTTATTTCGTAAATGTATTACACAAATGTGGAACAGAAATGCCATTCTGGCATGGAATTGTGGCATTCCGCGCTCAACCGTTTTTCTGCATGAAGTTATTCGGCTCGGTGGTCGTTTTAATGGACCCTACAATTTGACTACAATTTCCCCAACTTTATGACCCGTAACAAGCTGCTATTGCCGAAATTCGGAAATTGATGGAAATATTATATTTTAACCCGAAAACCAGCTAGTGGTGAGTAAGGGTAGTATAGTACTATAGAATTTCAGAATATCTTGTATAACACAAAAGTATTATTATATTATAATATATTTTCTCCAAACATCGTCAAATAATTCACATTATCTACATTATCTCGACCTCACAGTTTCCACGTAGAAGCAGTTAAATATATTGTGTGTAGCAAACGCGAGTAATAAGTTCTCTAAGATTACATACGAAAGGAAATTCCGACGAACACGTGACATTCAACATTGGTTTCCGTTTCACGTTTTTCGTAAAAAAAATCTCAGGCGAGCTGAAGATAAAATTTAGATGTTTTGTGAAAGTTTTATAATAAAAGTAATTTGAGGTCTTACGTAATTAGATGAAAATAGTATAAAATAATTATTTGTAATAGTTGAATAGTTTAAAGATATTTATATAAAAAATAAAGTATGGATACTATTTAAAAAGTATAAAAAATGGTGGCAGCGGTAAGCAAACAGTTAAAAATCGTTTCGTTTATTGTGAAGATATTTACTTAAATGGAGTTAATAAAGAACCTAATCCATTGGAATCCATGTTTAATCTATACTGAACTTTAAAGCTACGTTTTTTGTATAAACTATTTAATATTTAGATGTTTTCGTATTTTGTCTAATACCTCATGATTTTGGTTTAATCACATATAGATGCTACACGCTCATCACACATTGTTAGAGGATTAAAGTACAAAGGGCTACCTTGTTATTGATCAGTTTACACAAAGACCAAAAATTATAATCAGGCAAGCTCTCTTGTGTAAAAGCTACATTTTATATAAAATTTCACAACATTCGATCACCCATTAAGGGTATTCAGACACAAATCTAGAAAATAATTTAAAACAAATATCTCTCTACTATAAGAATTAGTAGATATTAAGATAATTTGACTTAGAAGCTAATTGAAGGTAATCTAATGGTTATTATAATTATAAGGCAATATATTGGTTGTGCTTTTCTAATTGTGAAGACTTATTATAGAAAGGCTTTTTCTACGACATATTAATTGCAAGGTCTATGTTTTAAAATATTAATTAATTTTTTGTATTTAAACTACTTCCCATAGGCCTATAACATGGGATTTACTATCAATCCTATCATCGTACAAAGTTTTTTCAAATTCCCAGAAAAGTAAACTTGAGGTTCTCCTTGCTGGAAACATTTTTTTATCCATATTTTCAAGGTAAAATGGATTGCAGAAATGTTCTTAAAATTATTTTTGCTTAGAAACCTATTTGTGATCTATATTTTCAAATTAATATGGATATCTCTTTTTAAAGATTATACTTGAAATCTTGTGGTTGCAAGGCCAAGGGGTTATTATTTGGCAACATACGCCCCAACTGTATAGAAATACACATTTGTATATATATATATATATATATATATATATATATGTGTGTGTGTGTGTGTGTGTATTACTACTACCCTTGTGATTACGACTACGTGATCTCCATCTAATAACCCTTAGCCATATATATCTCTTCTCTTATTTCGCCCAACCTCGGAGTAAATTTGCACGACACTTTTATTTCGCCAAAAGATGTAAAAGAAAACCTTTTTCCTTCAGAACGTGCTAATACTATCCTGCCTAAGGAAACAACATAATTTTCATTCATTCCACGTTTTGGTCGCAATCGATCGATGCCAATAATGATTACGCAAATTGAAATATGTTTGAACTCCAACGTTTAGGAGGCGATGTTACTTGTTGAGTTCACTTGGCGTATTGCCAAAATTGTGGGGGCTTTTTTTCTAGGACTCTTGTTGAATGGTAAAAGACACAGTTGGTCGGGAAATAATTGATATAATAATTACTATATTAGGATAATGTCTGAACAGATGCTTCTCTCTAATGTTTACAATATGTTATTGATTGCATTATTTTTCAATTATCTCTTACCATTATGTGATGGTGAAAGAATGTCTTCTTCCATCTGCTAATAATCAGTAAGTGTGAATTTTCACGATAAAATGTTTTATGTACAATACATTTGCGAGACGCTCGTTTCCAACCACATCTAGCGATTACTCGCTCAAGGCGGAATCCTTGGAGTAAAAGTGATTCTAGGATGTGTACGAGCTATAAGACATCCTTTAGTGGGGCTCAAAGGATAAATATAAAGATAAAATGTTAGATTATTTTAAAAGTGGTCGGAGTGGAAATTTTTTGTATTTTTTGTTCAATTAGATAGATTTTTTATGAGCTGCATGAAACTATGGCTATTAAGGAATCCTTACAGTTATATGGGTAGTACTGCCCCAGGGCATGTCCGTGAGTTGAGTTAAATTCCAACTGGATTCAGAGAAAAATGGTGTGAGAGATTTCCTACTGCCATATCACACAGCAGTGCCCAAAATGGGCTATTTACATATTTTTCATTTTCATTATTGCTCTATTGTTCATTTAGTGATTTGCTCTTCGGCTAGACAATATTATTCTAATTTGTTTTGGTGACTGAAATACGGTCAGAAATTAAGTATTGAGAAACTGAACTTGTAATTTTGGCTAGCAAAAATTTGAACATCAACTCATTTAATTACAATCACTACATTAAAAATATCATATAGTAAGTTTCTCAAACATTATAGACTCACATCATTAATTATCATTTGATAGAAAATGTATTATAAATCTGTCCAAAAAATTTGCATAATGTTTTGCTAAATGTTCTGAGAAGAAGAGCCACAACTTTGTTCCAAATAAAATATTAAATATAGTTAAATTACAAATTATTTTACTATTATTATGATTGAATTAAAAAAATCAATGGTGTTGATCGACAATTACCACTTGGAAATTTTTCCACCCACTACTTTTTCATCGACCTCCTATAGGAGAATTTTTCTTCAAGACAGTATACCGGTATAAATGCGCACAAGCAATGCTTTTTCAATTCAATTCAAAGGTCTTAGATGTACATTCCATATACTATTATGTACATTGTCCATCGGAATCAGAAGAAAATTACGCCAAAGGGATGCTATAGACTTAAAATGGCTCACAAACTATTTTCTAAATAACGAAGGACGTTTCTGTTCCTGAAATTTTTTGCGGTCTTGAATCTAAATTCATCTGTATAAAAATTCTTTGAAGTTTATAAACAATTTGCCTTATGTTAAAATTTTATAGTATTTTAGTCAGTATACAGGGTGTCCCAGAACTCAAACTCGAGCCGAAAGGTGAGGTATAACCGTAATTATAATAGTATTGATAGTAGTAGTAAATAATAAAATTATGTAAATAATCAAAAAAATGACAAAGTTTAGTCTGCACTTCTCATACTACACTGGAGATTTTTTTTTCTATTTTTTATGATAATTACTATCAATACTATCACCTCGTTACGGTTTGACGTTGAGTTCTGGGACACCCTGGGTAAATTATGTTAAATAATATGTATTTAAACATAAATATGTACATATAAAGCAAATGTATTGAATTAGTAGTAAAACCACAAGGTAGGAAATTAGTGATATATCTGTTAAGGGTGTTTTTTTATAGAAAAGTTTACTGCTGAAATATTTTATAATTTTTATTAAATCGTTGCAATGTGCTAATTCACTTTCTTCATTATTAAATTTATGCCCAACTCATTATAATTTGTTTTTCTTAAGTTTTCATACTTCATATCAGAACTTTCTCAAAGCTCATCCCAAGCTTTACTTTAACTTCCTTATTATTTCACTGATAATAAGAACTTTTTATTTGTTTAAATATAATTATCAATTTAAAGTTTAAAATATTCATGAAATGAACTTTGATCATGATTTTTCTTGGAGAGTTTTTATAAAATGTTGAATTTAAAATAATTTATGAAATCGTGTAATCAAAATAATACCAGAAAAACGTTTTTTAAGCCGCGGTAATTGCGGTCATAAATTTTCTACGCCGCGGAGCAACCTAAGTGAAAAGTACACGAATACTTTTTCCCTAACAAATTGCAATGATGTTGAATTAGTATTTAAATTTGTAAGAAATTGCATAGCGCTTTTAGGATGTTATTAATATGATATTTTAAATATCATATCAATATTTTTAAGTAGTAAAATCTTTTAAAAAAAATCTATTAATAATAAAATTGTGTAATTAAGCACTCTATATTTTTGCACTTTTACTTTTGAAAATAGAGACCGTATGAGTGCCGTAATTTATTAAACAACATTAAACATTTTCAACAAATATTCACTAAAACTATGCCTAAAATGCCTGAATGCACAGCAAATATATAACATTTTGGCAGTATTTAGTACCAAGAAAGAAGCATAATATAGCGTTGCCATAACAAGCTGCTGGGACCTCTGATCCAGGTTCAGTGGTTCTAGCCACTTACATACGGGCAAGCGCACACAGTAAATTGAATTTAAAAAATGCATGACGTTTTAAGAATCAATTACCACGCATAACTATTTCATACCTGAGCCCTATTACCATTCAAAATTTACTTAACAAATCTGATCGATCTACCACTATGTATTCAGTGTAAAATTTGCATTGCACATATGTTTACAATACGAGATTGCACGTTTGTGCATGTTTCGCAAATGCAACAGTTTAGCAAAATCCGAAGCAATTTGGCAAAGTGCCCCTCGCCGTTTCGGTATTAGGAATTTACTTGCGGACAGTCGGTTTTGTTATCTGAGCCCGGACACGAGCCGATGTTATTTAAATAGATCCGTTTTAATCATAACGCCGAAAGGGAAACTGTAACGAGGATTATGGTTACGTTTAAGCGGCTTGTTTTCATGAAAATCGAGTGGTCGGTACGTGAAAATCGGTGAAGATTCGGAGCACGTATCGGGGAAAACAATATATAACGTATTTGGGTGGCGAGAAAATGATGTATGGCACGTTTATCGCTGTTGTTGAGGAATTTATTTTGACTTTAAAGTACAAATCGTGATTTCAAGGATTCATTAGAAATTGGAATTAGAAACACAATTATTACTTTATACAAAATGTTATAGAAGTCAACACGAAACGAGAGTCGAACCGAATCAAGAAGTTGATCGCATTGATCAGCGGTTGCAAAACCGGGTTAACCTACCACAAATAAATTTCTGGGGGTAAAAAGTATATTTTGTTAATTGATATATTTTACCTAGTTGTCCTTTTGGGGGTAATTTCTCTTTGCCATGATAGTAATATCACCTTAGACAAAAATATTTTGGGGTAATGATTAAAAAAGATCCCCGACCGCTAGCATAGATTGTATCAAAAACTACCATGAAAAACCTTAGAAAAATACGATTAATTTTTATCATGTTTGTTTAAACTTCAGAACCGTAAACGTAAACCTAAGTAACTAGGTCCACAGTCTAAAATAATGACTTAATTGCCCTCAGTTTCTAGAATTAGGACTTTTTGTTGAACAATAAATTCGAGTTTTTTTTTTAATTTGTCGACCTTCAAAAACCCTCTTTTGAAGAAATAGACCAAAGAATGTTAGCAAACAAAATCTTTTCCCGGTTTGAAAAAAAATTATGGGCTCAAGTGTAAATCGTACAACAATCATCGTTTAAAAAACTGTAACGATTGCGATGCCTCTTATGTTGGTGACACAGCACAACATTTAAGGAAATAATGAAAAACGTAAAGAAATGATGATAATTTTATAAATAACTATAATTTTTTTTCGATGTATTGCCCTAAAGACTTGACTCAAATAGCATAAGTTCAGAGTCCTTATTTGACTCGATTATGAAGATTTTGACTCAATTGAAATTTATATTTATGAATTTTGAATCACATAATAAAAATTTAATAAATCTTCCAATTCGAGGTTTTCCTCGGTTATCTCGTGCCCCCATATATCGAATGCTGAGTATATTTTTTGTCGTCGCTCCGTAATGTAGTACCTACGAGTATTTTGTGCTCCTAGCTCGATTTCGGGCCGAGATTTATTTATTTCGTGCCCGTAGTACACACAATATATATTCAGGCGCCTTCGGGGGGCGTTAATTTGTGAAGCGCGTATCTGCAAATTGCCTTCAAGAGGGAAATATCTTGCTTTTGGGAGTAAACGCTATGTGAAATTGCCTATCAGAACAAAAGCAATAAGTTCTACGCTATCTCGGTACGAGCTTTCAATTCTACTTTTATTAAACATAAAAAGCATGATTATACTGTATAATATATGCATTCGTTAATAAAAAAATCATTTATGAAATTTACTGATTCAAATTTGTGTTGTGAATTTTTTTGGCAAAAAAGTTAGGTATATTTAAATCATGTGAAATTTAATATATTATTTAATTATTTTAGGATTTTGAAAATACTTTCATAATCTTATATTTTCTTATAATATAATACATACTAAAAATGTTTGGCACATTATATAGTCTAGTATGTATATACTAGCTAGGCCGGCAAATGTTGTTTAGCCATAAAAACTAACTGATTGTAAATGTAGAAATGTGCGGTAATTACACAAATTAGATGGTTTTCCCAAAATCAAGTTTTTCGACAAGCTCAGAAAAATGTTGATGGTAATTCAGTTCACACATTTTTTTCAATTAAATTCAATATGACTTTTTGCTTCAATTTCAATTTTTGGCTATACAGTGGACATTCAAATATTAACAATAAGTTTCATTTATAATTAATAATGCAATTAAAACTATTTGGTAAAAATTATAACGTCGTATCAATTTCCGTATTCGATTTAAATTCAACGATGGCAATATTGGCTCTAACGATAGTCGTAAATATAATCAAGAGACTTTAATCAAGCCGAGGAATCTGCGCTACCCACCGTGACAATATAGTCATTTGGGTTTTATCAGTTCATTAAAGGTTTGTTACTGAAATTAGATTAATACTTCACTTTCGTAATTGTAAATTTAATACAATAAAATATAATACAACTTATATTAGAACTATATACCGTAATATTTCAGTAAGTTCTATAGGACCAAGATATATATGATATGATATATCGCCAAAAAAAGTTCCATAAAAATAGGCTTAAATTTTTTTCAACAATTTCTGGAACATCCCGTACCATTTTTTTAAAGATCAACATTTTCGAATATTTTTTGAATTATTCGAAAATTTGCATTCGCACACACACACATACATCCATTTTTTCTAAGGTATGCCAAAATGTTCAGAATGTTTTGAAACGTAAAGATATATAAAAATTTTCATTTTCGATTTTTTTGCGATTACTATAACTTGCCCTACGGGAAGTTAAAAATGGCTCGGTAGATTTTCACCTAAAACTAATCAGTATCATAAAGTTTTTGATTTTTTAAAATCGATTCGGTAACATGAGCTTAAATGTGGACGAAAAGTTTAACACTTTTTTCCAAATATTTGTAAAATTTATTATTTGAATGTTAAGCTCTAGTCATTCACAAACTACTTTTTGAATTTGTTTGTAAAAGTTTGGTACTTTGATAAAAAAAAGTCTAGAAATTATTTTATTTTTTTATATTTTGAATGTTGAGTTCGAAAGTCAGTGTTTCCACAAGATAAAGAAAATATTCGACCTAAGACCATATATCAAGAATCCTTCAATCACCCCGAAGATCAGTGTTAAGTGTCCTATACCAAGTGACTTCTGCGCGCTCTTTCGCCTTGCCGCCGTTGATGATGCTGAGTCTATCGATTTTCCGGTTTCCATTCCGCTTTTCCTTCGGAGCACACGCACATTGAAAACAAATACACACGTACACACGATGTCGGGAAACCGTGAATTTCACAATCGGTTCCAGAAATTCCCATTGGCCTAAGCCCTAGGCGATGCCCAATCGGGAATGCTGGTGGTAAATCCGGGTTGAGAAATGTCGCGTGTGCACGGATGAAATTTATGTGATGACACGATCGTCTCTGAATTCCGGGCCGGATTCGGGGTGGAAATGGGTCAAGAATTTGCATTATTGGTAAGGGCAGGATTTTATTGGAAACAACTTGTATGAAGTTGATACGTGTAAGATCCAGAAAATCCTTGATTAAAATTTATAGGTAGATTAGAGCAAGGCTTATTAAGGTCCGTCATCATCATAGAAATAAAGTATAGAAATTTTTGATGATACTCTTTTAAATTAGAAAGCAAAAGATGTATAATCAAACAACCAGGAGTATAACCAGGAGATAAACGGAAATTCATCAAAATTCACACCGAAAGTATTTTGTACCATTAGTTGTTTTTTTTTTGGTTTTGTGCTATTGTATTTAGTGTGTGATACCTAATTATAATTTTTAAGTATATGTTATTGTTTGTTGTAAAAGTTATATTCAACAGTTTTTTTTATATAAGAAAAAAACACCACCAACTGATCCTTTACCCTGTTTACTATAAAAAAAATAGTGCATAAACAAGTAAATTAAGTTAACAAAGTCAATTTTAAAGTAGAATAAATTATTGGTTATTTATGGAGATACCAGATCAAGGTTGAAATATTTAGAAAAGGTGTTTCCATTACTAATGTTTTTGGGAAATCAGGAAATTTAGTGGCAATTCACGTTTGACAACTTTCGGCGTGAAATTTGGATTTAGTCAATTTATTATCAGCAATATAAGCTGATTTAGAAGGATTCAAAGGAATCAGATGAAGAAGTTTTAGCGCCACTTCAACGCCCAAATAAAGAGATTACGAGATTCGTAGATACGTAATAGTAATGCAAAGGTAATCGTATTTATGTTATAGAATGATAAAGTTTATTATTTAATATACCTCAAAAAATTGAAATCAAATGTCTTATTTAAATTTGTTTGAAATTTGGATATATTAAATTTAATAATTATACTATCAGGATAATTTTCTACTAGTTTCGTGGTAATTAAGGTATTCCAGGCACGGTTTTGTGTGGCATCATGCAGTAGTGATGTCTCATTTACTTGAAAATAAAGATCAAAAATATGTTTCCAATTAAAAATAGCCCATTTCGGGCACTACGGTGTGAAATGGCATTGGGAAAACTTTCAAACTATTCTTCCTTGAATAGAGGAAGTTTAACTCAGCTCACGGACCTGTTTTAGGGTATATATATGTATATATATATATATATATGAATGATGAGACACATCTAGTCTCGAAACGTATAAAAAATAAAGTAAATTGTTTACATTCGACGCATTGGCTGTTTTATTCATTTCAATATATATATATATATATACATATATATATATATATGTATATGACTTAAACCTTCAAGGCAATACATCAAATTAAACATTGTAAAAAATTATATCACCTTTATCTTATGTCATTTTCGGTGGGCTACAAATTGAGAAATAATATAATATAAAATAACTAAACAATGTGACAGTGAGAAAATATTAAAAATGATGAAATAGAACCAATCAAACCTAATTTATAAGAAGTAGAACCTAATTTATTATTTAAGTAGTATACTTTTTTACACTGAATATGGTAGCTCAAATGATTCCAAATTGATAAAAAAAAATCTCTGAAAGTTTCAGCTCTTGAGCCGCACTCCAACCAAAGTGTATTCGTTCTTCTTCCTAAGTAACTACTAATATTTATAAAATATATCAAATTTTTGTTGCAATTTTTTTATTTATAATCAAAATAAGAATGTTATTTCAATGTTAACAATGTTATTCTCAAAATTTTAATTCACTTGTTGCTAAGATATAAAATTCTAAAAAGCAAATGGATTTTTACCCATGTTATATGGATATGAAACTTTGGTTGGAGTGCGGACTATCTTAAACGTAATATTAAGAGCTAAAGTTTTTGGAAATTTTTGTGTTATCAATTTGAAAGCATTTAAGCAAAAGGGAGCAAAAATCCATATTAAGGACCACCCCAATATATATTTTTAATGAAAAAACAAACCAAACATGCCTAATATAATGTCTTTATGAACGACATATACTAATAATATTATTTTCACTTTTTTTTAACTTTAACTCATACTAAAAAATTTTTATTATATTTATATAGTTTCAAAAACTATTTTGGGTGAACCCTAATTCTAGTATGAATTTTACTTCTCCCACATTTCGATATGGTGAACCCAGGGTCGTCTACAAAATCCTCGTCGTCCAAATTGCCAAATTTCATAACTCTAAGCCTTTATATTACACTGAAGTGTAGTATGTATACGATCTACGGGCGGTTTATGGGCCGACCTTGAGAAAATTGAATGAACCGGCTGAGATAAACCCACAGGCGGGCGGGGACTCCGGGATGGCTCCGGGACCGTCAAATACTGGGGCGAAAAGTTCCGGGCTTTGTATTAGCACGAGCAGAATATTTAATTCGCTGTCTTCTATGGGAGTAGAAAAAGTTTTATCAGATGTATTTAATTAGAAGGATATAGAAATATAGAAATTAATTATGTCCTTTTTTATTAATTCCATTTATAAAACAATATAGCTAAAAAGTTGTATGAATCGCTGACAACTGTTGATGTTCTTGCAAATACAGGGTAATAATATTAATCGTAACTGCCTTGACAAAAATTACACAATTGTTTTATGGAGCTTGAAAATTATGACTTTTTAAGTGCAACCTAAAGCTCTGAACAAGCTGTGACCATTGTTTCAGTTATTACTTTAGTGTAGTGGTTAATTTTCATTGATTTCTTTTGAGGGGTTCACATCAGCAAAAAGGAATTTTAGACATCCACGATAGTGGGTCACAACACACCTTGTTAATACCTATGTTTTATTATTATTTTAAAGCCAATTAATTAATGTCTAAACTTGTATTTGAATCTTTACCTTAAATAGTTAATACTAAACGTTAGTATAAATGGAAATTTATAAAAAAATCGATATTAGCTGAATATAGGGTTCATGGCAAAGTATAAGGTATCCACGACACAAACAAGTTTGGAAATCTATGATCTAAACTTTGGATTCATTATTTTAGTTATGAGTTGTTAATTCTATTAATTTTGTTCATTTAAACTTTGAATCTATTATTTCAATTATTAGTAGCTAAATTTTTATTGATCTCCTTCATTTAAATTTTGAATTCGTAACTGTACATAACATTTCTAGGACCATAGTCAAAAATAAGCATAGAGTTGCTCCGAGTTTCTAAGAATTAAGACAATTTGTTAAAATTGGACTATTTTGAAAAGCTCGTCTTCAAAATAATAGTACTAAAGTGTGTAGGCAACTTTCATCAAAAGACGGCCCATTTAATCAGGATTGTAAAATGGTAAAATATTCAATAGTTTCGTGATAAAAAATTCCAGTATAAAACTTAAAAATAAGTCAGACTAAAATATTACTAGTAACCTTTTTTTCTATTGTTTTCTTGGTAGTTACGATCAATATTATCATTATATTTTCCTAGACTTTGAGCTCTAGCACACCATGTATATTAGAAAAGAATTCTGTTATTCAATCTCATAAGAAACTGTTTTGGGTCTGGTTAGAATGCAGTCAGTTCTAGGTTAGAACCTGGTTAGAATCTAGTTAGAAGTCAGCATCTATTCAGAATTTACCTAAAAGTTAAAAATTATGACCATCATCAGCTATAAATGATTTAATGAATTTGTATATTAAATTTGAATTATTTGTAAAATTTGGAAAATATAAGCAGGTAAATATTAATGAAAAGAAACTTATTTAAGTTTGAGCAATTTTTCTTATTGTCCTTGGTGAGGGACTCCACAAAATTTAGGTGCGGACCTTGCCAATGTGCACTACGCCCCTGATTTTCACCTATTATTTTACTTACATTGCTAATAAATATATAAAACTATTTTAACATGGTGGATTAATTTTAATTATTGTTTTTGTATTAGCTGGAACCACAAATCTTGTCGGAAAATTCACCCAAAGTGTTAGACGGATTGTGCAAGATGTAAAAGATGAGGGAACGGCGAGTAAGTATTAATCTGATATATATATATATATATATATATATATATATATATATATATATATATATATAATTGTTAATTATAGAGAAGTAGCACTTTGCATTCTGTAATAATTACTTGTAACAATTTTTTCTAAAGCTTTTAGATAAACTATATTCTAAACCCACAATTGCAATTACTTATAAGAATTTGAAAGTAGTCTTAATGATTTATATTCTAAATATGAAAAATAAAAATAAATATGAGAAAATTCTTTATCATGTCCAATTAATAGAACGTACACATTTATCATTTGCTACTGACAATATATTTTCCTACCAATGCTGGATAGATCCATTTCTCTGTATAAGTTTTTCCTGTTTTCAAAGAGCTGGAAGTAATTCAATTATTTTGTTATTTCTGCTTCAGTAATTGCTTCTTGAGCAATTAAAAATCAGCTATGATTTGTTTTCCTTTTTGGTCAAATACTGTCGAGGTATTTTCCTGCATATCAAGAGAATAGAACGAACTCGGATTGATTTCAATTAATTTGAAGGACAATTGTAAATGCTTATTTGCAGTAGATGGAAAATGGAAAATGGAAAATGGAAAATGATTTTTCTCATTAATAATTTTATATATTTATATATACATTGAAATGTTTATTTGTAATAATGTAATTACGTTGCACGAGTTGATTAGTTTTTAATTTGAGATTTTTACCATTTGAGTAAACTATTAGTATCAGGAACATTTGTTCTGTATTAATATACAAATTGTTATTATTTTAAAGGTGGACTAAGCAAAGACGAAGTGATAGATACCAACGAGCGTCTAAGGGCAGTTCGTATACGCCTAGAAGAGTCCTACGATACTGCCAAAAAATCGTTGGTGACCCTTATGACCAAGTACGGAGATAGCAAATCCCAGCGAAATGTTTTCCATCGTTACAATATGCTTAAACTCATGATAAAGGTGAATTAGATAATTAAAACTTCTTATAATTAATATCTAAAATTTAGAATGTGAATTGATGACCACGATGAAAGGGAGTAATGTGGCAATCCGAGTCAACCTCGGCCAAGAGTCATAATAACAATAGATGTCGATTTATAATAAAACATTTTTAATTGCACAACTGTAGTTTATATTTGTTATATTTTAAATCAAAATCAATTTGCTTAACTACGATTATGTCTTCCAGTTTTTTCGACTTACATATATTTAAATTTAGGAAGTAATACGACTGGAGACAAACTACTGGACTCTTGTGGACATTCCTAAGCAAGAAAAACAAGAAACGGTTCCTTCATTTGTTCTGAGAGCATGTTCTATTATGGAAAAAACACAAAAAAGTGGTGAAGGCGTCAAAACTTCAACAAAACTGGCAGAGGAGGCTGCTGATCGACGTGAACGAATAGAAAGATTAGGAGGTAAATTATTTTTAAAATAAATTCTGTAATATTTTATGTAAAATTCATATTATCTTTTCTTTTCCATTTTAAGTAAAACACAAAAAATAATTTTTGATAGTCATTTTACATGTAATTAAATTATTTTATTATATCTAGATATGACCACTGCCCAGATAGAAGCCGAAAACACACAAATGACAAATGATATGTATCGTCTTCTCAAAAAATATTCTGGTTTGAGGAATTTAATAAGAGAATTGAAGGTAAGTGATTGAATTTAAATTTATTAAAGAGTTCTTTTAATATTTTAATATATATGTCATCATACACACATATACCTCGAAGCATTATCAATCAATATTGTAATAATACATTAGATTTCGGTAAGTGTTTGTTTATATTTAATTTTAATTTTTCAAAGGTATATATATATATATATATATATATATATATATATATAGAGTTATGCGGAGGAAAGAAAAATGGGAGGACCTATATCGCCAAAAATATTTCAAATGTTGAGAAATCATCTTTTATATAAGTTTCTTAATAGTTATACTTTGCAAATATCCAAAATATCGATTTTTTTTTAATTTCATGCCAGAATACCCCTTTAAGAATTTAAAACAATATTCTCGTTAGAATCGCGTGACCTCAAAAAACCAAACTTTTTGGAGAATCATCAAACAATCTCAATGCTCTATATACCAGCTTTTTGGTCATTTCACGAAATCTGCATGAGGTACAAGTGGTTGGGTTGGTTCGTTGGGTAATAAAATTTATTTTTTTAGAGTGAATACATGAATTCAAAAGTCTATCCGATGTTTCCTCGATATACGATGCTGAAGGACATGATTAAGGACATAATGCACCACCCCGATTACATGGAAGTTTGCCACGAAGTGGATGCCTAGCGACGCAACACCAAAACGCAAATGGGAATCAACTAATCGCTAACAAAAACATACATTTGCGTTGAAAATGCGATTGGAATACACATTGTTAACGAATGATTAGGTAAATTTCTTATAGTTAAAGATAATCTTATTCTTTAGTTAAACAGTGGACCTATGAAACGGAACTTAAAATAATAGCCTTAACCAGTTAACTGTGTCGCTTCGATCGAACATTGCACACAATTTTGTGTCGTAAGACAGTAAAAATAGTTTTTGATAAGAAGCAAAATATATTTTTAAAATAAACAGAAGAAATTGTTATTTAAACAGTCCAATTTTGGGGAAGTTTATGCATTTTACTTTCGTGAAATGCTTTTTATTTTATATTGCTATAGCCTCAGAATATCCTAAGCAACACCACCTTTCAAAATATATTTTGTTATTTTAAAAATTCCAATAAAATAGCAATGGTTACTGATTTATACGCCTGACGATTATACTTGTCAATATACAAAATTATGCCACCGTTGCATGACGATTATATTCGTCAATCACAGTTAACTGGTTAAATACTCGTACATTGTTTGTAGACCGGCTCTTTCGAAAAAAACCTTTTGAGACAAACGCCGTCTACGAGTATATGCGACATACCTGTGTGTACGATTGTCGCCTATAGTCGACATTCAGTGTGTTTTCAAGAACTTATTTTTTTTTGTTGAATTTTTCGCCGATATTTAGTGTTTATAAATAATATAAAGTAAAAATATTAGTAGTGTTGAGTCTATTTTAAAATTTGTATTTATCCTGTGTAATTAAATTTTTAACTTATAAATCTCATTTGTCCTTGAGGTTATTTTTTATTTTTAATTGAAAGTTGAAAAGTCTTAGACATACGTTTGATAAAACAAAATTTAACATTCGGCCTGTGTAATATGTTAATTTTTCAGTGAATTCAACTACTATCAGAAAGGGTCAATAAAAAAGTTTTCACAATAACTACAAAAATTTAAAATTTTCATACAAAAATTGCGGTCCGTTTACATCTTAAACATTGTTCGAGGTTTCAATAATACCTATATATTATTATTTATAAATTTTCTAGAATATTTTAATTTGAGTGCTTTTCCTGATTTTAATGATAAATAGATTTATGGACTAATTCTCTGATAAAATAGAAATGTTACAGCAACCTTATGTTAGGGTCATATCTTCACATAAATTCGTATTAACAACTTTCACGTATATTACTATAACTTCACGTATGTGTTATCAAAGGCACATTGTTTCTAATTACACTCTCTACAATATTCATCTCTATATTTTGTGACAGACAAATAGTGACATATAGAGATGAATATTGTAGAGAGTGTAATTAGAGACAATAAACGAGTGATAAGAAACGAACAACATTTTATGTTTCACTTTTATGCGTTTTTCAAGTTAGGTTTTATATGTTAAGCACCTGACTCAGCAAATGCATAGCTTTTTGACTATTTTTACTACCAATTCATATGAATACTGGTTTGCCATAACAACGTTAAGTTACATTTCTATTTTATCGGAAATTGGTTCCTTAATGTTGAATATCTACATAAATTTTAGAAAATTTATTACGAAAATTTGGCACAGAAGACGTCTGTGCTATATTAACGATCTATAAATATTACCAACTTATTAGCTTTGTGATAAATATTAAACATACCCTGATCCAAATTAGGACATGAACTTTAATATAAAAATATAAATGAATATATAGTATTACAAATCAGATCAAATCGAAATATCTACTACCATGGATATAATATTTAACGTATTCAAATGTTTTGTAATTGATTGTAAATAGAATCTATTAAAATGCGCCGCTGTCGATGTAATTATCAGAACTATTTACTTTATAGTACGTTAAATTCATGAATAATATCGAACACCAATCAATATTATACAATAAAATATCAAAGTTAATAGTTTATTTGTAATTCTATGTAGCTAATGAAAGTATAATCAATTCTGTAGTCTAGATTATTATTTGTTTTAGATTATCTATCATGTGTGATCATAAATTATCCTTTGATAAATGTGCGTTATAGTGTAGTTGGGATAATTGGTATCCAGGGCAATATAATTTCACAGTTAAAATGAAAAAATAATAATTTTTTGTATTACTACAAATTTTATTTATCACTTAAATTTTCATCTGTGTTCGTGCATTTGTTATATTTCAGAATATCTTCTCCAATATAATTTTTATTTAAGTATGCCAATTAGTATTTTTCATCTATTTGATTTGATACTTAGTACGAAGCAAATTTTATTTATCACCTTTATTTGAACATTTATTTAGTCTCAATAAAGTTTAATCCACTGATTGAGTCATCAACTATTTTAACTTTATTTCTATGAGCCTTGATATTAATTAACTTATAAAATATTATCAATTGCTTGTTGTTACATATCTCCTCAACAAAAGTACTTACTAGATGAAATAAATTGTATAATTTTAACAAAATTAGTATGCTGTCGACCAAACTCAAAATAATATATCATGAGCGTTGTGGTGTACTTTATGTACACATTTATCGTTAGAAAAAATCCAAAACGCATTAAAAACTAAAAATATAATATTAATAATGAACATAAATGTTTGTACCGGTGTAATATTGTTATCGTTTTATATTGTATATCAGAAAATATTGTGAAGTGTGATTGACAGTGTGATTTTAGAGAAAATTAATATATGTATAGAAAAATTTAATATATGCCAATTCTTTCGGTTATGGCGTACGTTTTAGTTTTTTTTAGTTTATTTTATCTGAAAAAAAAACTTGCATAACCCATGGCTCTGGCTAGTCAACAATTTTAACACAACCACTAGTGCTACTTTTACCTGAACAGAAACGTATTTTAATATCACACGTACTAAGGGGCGTCCATCAATATCGTGAGGCTTTTAGGGAAAGGGAGGTTTGACAAAAAATCACGAAAAATCACGTCGGAGAGGGAGGGGTGTATTAGGGTATCATACGTATTTATATAGTGTGAATTTTTTTTTCGAGAGTTCAAATGTTCATAAAGAATCGATCACGTGATTAATGGACGCCCCCTTAGGAATCTGGTTTAAGAAATGAATTGCGCTGATTGTGATATGATATATATCGGTCAAACTAACCAATATTATATAAAACGCGTTCAGAAGTTAGTTCAGCAAGATCGATAGGCTTATGGGCTTACTAGTTGATTGTTTAGAAATATTGATTTGAAATTTCAATTAAGAGTGTTTGTATTAGTTATCTGTGGTTACTCTATAGATATAAAATAATTTTAAGATTTCAAATAATATTTTCGTTATAGATTTTATTTTTATTTTTCATCGGTAAAGGATACTGCTTTTAATTTTAAAATATTGAACCCAAATTTTACAGTATACCAGTATGAATCAAGGAATTTTTTTTTATTAATCGACCATACTGTTGGATAGTTCGTTCTAGAATTTCATATATATATATATATATATATATATATATATATATATATATATATATATATATATAGTAGTAACGAATTCATACTTGTTATTAATTTGTCGCTTTGCTTTGTGTCGATATGGAATTCTCAATATACCAATATATTTATATATAGGATTAGAAATAAATCTATTTTTTTCATCTTTCTTTCTAATAATAACGACAAATAAACGATTAAATACTTATAAATAAAATGTATTATTTATAATATTTATATGTATATTTATAAACACATAAAACATAGTTTATAATGTTAAAAGAAATGTATTTGTATGAAGATTTAAAAATATTGAATTTGTAGTATTAGTTAAGCTTAAAATTATAGTAAGAATGCTATATATGTGGTAAAATGTTTAAATGCTTTTTATATTGCTTTATATGATAAAAGTGTTACAACAAATTTTTATATATATATAACTTAACATAAATTTTGTTACTCTAGATACTTGATTCATCATTTAATATTTTTGGTGCAAAAAGTCTTCCTGTGTTAAGTATACAATTTAGTTGATATTGTATTTCGCTATATACATATTTTTATCTTTATTCAAAATCATTAGCATAAAATACTTTATTATTCGATGTTATTAACTCTTGTAAATGTGTAGAATAGTGTTATTAGTTAAATTTGGTTAACTCACATGAAATGCTCAATTCATTCTATGTCGAATGTAGATAGTATTTTATTTCAATTGATATAATAAATTCAATCACGGGACATGATTAAAATATTTTACCCAAAATTAAAAGTATTAATTGCAACTATTATCTAAAAGAACAGAAAAATAACTTATCCCATGTAGTTTGGTAATGACGAGCTTTTAAGTGCAAATTAGTATAAATATTAACGTAACATGGTTTTACCGTCTATGTTACAGTCTATTATATCGGAAAATTGGCCCCTTGTTTTGTAATATGTAAAAAATTGCATTGTATTGTATTGTATACAATAACCGAAAAATGGTCACAGTGCAAAGAAGCTGTACGTTGTACTTAAAAACTCATAATTTTCAAATTACATGTGATAAATTATTTTTGCTTTTTTCATGATAGTTACAATCAATATGATAACACTATCCACTCGCCAATTACGAGATTTATATGAATTTTGCCACCGGAGCGACCGCATCCGAGTCGAGAGGGTTAAGTTATTTAAAGTGAAGAAGAAGAGAACATCTCATATCCGCCAACGTTGAATATAATTGAATTTTTTAACATGAATAAAAAAAACAAGAAAAATATGAGGCCATTATATGTATAAACTATGGATTATTTGTTCAATATTCAACTTATTCCTGAAATGTTTATTTGCGCCAAATAATCAACATAAATAACTAATGTACATTTTGCCACTGTATGTGTGTTATTATTTCCCATGTTAACAAATTCAAACTAGGAAAAATTTTATGACGACTATTTTGCTAAAATAAACATATATATGCTGTGAAATACAAATAGAATTTGTACAGTAAATCGATATGTATAATTTACGATTACGTAAAACTATAATTTTTTATATTTCAATCTTATATAATGAACAAAAAAATTAATAATATTTATTTAAATTTAGATTTAAACAACAAGAAACACATCTATGAGTATCTCGTCTCGTACCATGGTTTAATGGATGGAAATGTTTGTTAATACTTCTGTTAATTCGTGAAAGATGCTATTGTTATATTAATATATTAATCAAATATTAAGTAAACTTAACAAGCAATTGTTATAATTGTATATATGTGCATATATTGCATTTAACTATATGTAAAAGTGTTAAGTATTTTATAGCTCCTTCATGTTGCTTCGCCACCGAAAAAAGCTAAATTTAAGTTGCATTGACCAATGATTAAGATATAATCCACGAAAATTGAACCAAAATTGAGCTTTATCTATATTTGATTATTATTACAAAATGTTTAAATTTAATTTGTGTACAGAATATATTTTATGTCGTTATATACGCTAAATAAATCTATTAAATATTACGATGTATAATTATTTGGAAATTACTTTATTATACAGATTAAATTAATTTTTTTGATTTTAATTGACTTTAGTATTAAATTAATCATAATTTTCTTTTCATTATTTTATTCATTTTTATTTTAAGCGTTGTATTTAGTATTTTAGCAAGAAATATATAAAATAGAATATCGATAATTGGATCACTTGTCGTCAGCCTCTAATATTTAAAACATTTGCCGTATTATAATTTCAGTAAATAATTTGTAACCTAGTTAGCGGTGTATGGCATCGTGCCTCAAGGAAATTGCTGGAACTTCCCATATCGTAACGAAATGTTCAAGGAATATTAAATATTTTGAAATAGATTATTATAAATACTGTAGCTTACACTGTCTAATATTTATAAAAATCACCTGCCTTTATTAGAAACCTGCCTTTTCCAAAAACTATTCACTTCTCCCAATCATTACAAATTGAATGTTTTTTTGGATCAATCAAATCGGATGTCTTAGGAAGGTATGCCAAATTGTGAAGATTCTTAAATTAAGTTAGTTTAAGAGTTTGTTACATTGCAATTTGAACAAAGGCAGTAATGTATTATATAAATGTAGTTAAAAATGTGAAAGTTTAGCATAAAATATATTTTAAGGAAGATATATTAATTTTTCCGGAAAAAATTATTTTGAACATGTTTTAATGACGATAGAAAAAGAACCTGTGCGTGCTCATAATGTCTAATTTTATAAGTATATATTGTTTTGTTGGTCGAATCATCGCATTTGAATTTGGCGCTTAATTTTACTTCAATTTCTATCCGCAGCGTCACTTTGGCGTTTTTTTGATCATTTTGCATGCATGGCAGCGTCGGCTCGTTATTTTAGTGGCGGCTACAAATTGGAACAGATCAATTAAAATTATGTGAGTACTTACTTTAATTCAATTCTGTAATAATTATTAGATTGTGTAAGAGTAACGAGATACGTGAACGAGGTATCAGGTATTTTTCTTAATTTACTTTTCCGAATTTACAATGTCTTGTGGTCAGAGGTTACGCGTGCACTATAATCTTATTGCATCGGTCTTAATTATCATTAGATAATCGCCGTTTTATATTTAACAGCTATTGTACGTTATTTTCTTGAGGACTATATCAATATTTTTATTATATTTTTTTAATTTTTATGTCAAAGCGTGTGCACGTGCCTATTGTGCAATTGCTATGAACCATGATTTTATATGTATTCATCAAACATTTTAGACAAAGACAGACCTCGTGTAAAGTAATCTTTGTGCATCGGTCTCCATAATAACTCTGGCATTTTTTAAAAAACTGCATATTTTGGCTTGATTGAAAATAATAAATTCTTTTTATTTTACATCCAATTATATCTATATATATATATATATATATATATATATTATAAAATAATTTATTTAATTTCATATAATTAAAACTATCAATTATATTGAGTTTGAGTTTGAATATTAGGGCCATTTTGAATGTTCGCGCGTTACGGTTGAGTGACATAGGTTAACTTCACGGCGAACTTGTCTCCAGCACTTTTTAGCGCGGGAATTAATGTCATGTAGCCTGTCAACTGTCAACTGTCATGTAGTATGTAAAAAATTAGTAATAATCCCTTATTAATTCTGCCGTCAAAGGATCGACATCTCTTGTAAATATATATGTAATATCCCGACGAATTAAACTGATTATTGATAAGTATATGTGTGTTAATTATTATATGGTATATTTATTTTAAGCTTGAAACATTGTGGTTAATGTAAACAATTGCGTAATTGTTTCTAGCTGATATTTATCAGTTATATATTATTATTATTATTATTAATAATAAGCATTTTCTTAATTTGCAGAACAACTTACCCGTCCAGGACATTATACAATAGATAATTCATAAGCTGGTCGGCTAAATATGAGATAAGTATACTTATACTATTTTTTGTAATCTCGATATGAATGAATTTAATAGTTATATATCTATTATTAGTATTATACTATTTTGCAGATTTTCCCAGAAGCCGAGTACATTGAATTGCTTCTCATTTGTATTAAGAGGACTATTGGAATCCTTAGTGCTTATCTGAAATTTGAAGTTAAGGTAATTATACTATTATTTTGTCAATAGTTAATAGAATCATATAGATCTTAAAATTATTACACTTATTTCACAGATTTCGTAAATATATATTATTTAAAAAAATTGGAAGCTCGATTATTATTTTACATTATATTATATTTAATACATTTATTCACAGAACCTGTGTCTCTGCAGCACATCGCGCTATGGGCAATTTATATGCATTTGGATTGAGTCTCGGGTATATATCTGTGAATAAAAATTAATTTGATTTATTATATTGATTCATGAGAATAATTATTTCTTTCAGATGTTTGTCCAATTGGAGTCATGTTAATACTGCAAACCTCGTTGGAGTCTCGCGAACTTTACATTTTAGTACTAATTTTTGTTCAAAGTTTAATGTTTGTTGTAATAGCGTTGTTAGTTCAGTGTCAACAACAGTTTTAGTTCTGTCGTGACCGAATGTCTAATCCTGCATAATTGTAGAGGTATGTTAATTAAATAAATTATTTTACTTATTTATTTGAGCCTTGTGGCCAAGAAATCAACACTTTTGTTCGAATATATGTTTATAATGGATATTTTTTTGTGATTTGAAGATTTATTCAAATTGAAAATAGATTTGTAGCTGAAGAATAGTTGATTATGAATAGATCTTTTTTTAAGTATGTTTTAACATTTGTAGATTCTATTATTCCGAAAATACTTCATCAAGGATAGATTTTTTTATTCGAATAGTTATAGATGAATTGTTATTTAAGTTTTAAGTTTTATTGTTAATATTAATATTGATAATAAGCATTTTTTTAATTTACAGAACATCTTATCCGTCCAGGACATTATACAATAGATAATTCATAAGCAGGTCGGCTAAATCTGAGATAAGTATACTTATACTAGTTTTTGTAATCTCAATATGAATGAATTTAATAGTTATATATCTATTATTAGTATTATACTATTTTGCATATTTTCACAGAAGCCGAGTACATTGAATTGCTTCTCATTTGTATTAAGAGGACTATTGGAATCCTTAGTGCTCATCAGAAATTTGAAGTTAAGGTACTTATACTATTATTTTGTAAATTATTTCACAGATTTTGTAAATATATATATTATTTAAAGAAATTGGAAGCTTGATTATTATTTTACATTATATTATATTTAATACATTTATTCACAGAACCTGTGTCTTCAGCACATCGCGCTATAGGCAATTTATATGCATTTGGATTGAGTCTAGGGTATGTATTTGTGAATAAAAATTAATTTGGTTTATTATATTGATTTTCAATAATAATTATTTCTTTCAGATGTTTGTCCAATTGGCGTCATGTTACTAGGTACTATAAACCTCATTGGAGTTTTGTTGGAGATTTTACCAGAAGCCAAGTACGTTAAATTGTTACTCATTTGTACTAAGAAGACTATTGGAATCCTTAGTGCTCATCAGAAATTTGAAGTTAAGGTAATTATACTATTATTTTGTCGTATGGTTTCATTTGGTTGTAGTTAATAGAATCATATAGATCTTGAAATTATTACTTATTTCACAGATTTTGTAAATATGTATTATTTAAAGATTATTATTTTACATTATATTATATTTAGTACATTTATTTACAGAACCTGTCTCTTCAGCACATCGCGCTACGGGGCAATTTATATGCATTTGGATTGAGTTTTGGGTGTGTATCTGTGAATAAAATTTAATTTGATTTATTATATTGATTCATGATAATAATTATTTCTTTCAGATGTTTGTCCAATTGGCGTCATATTAATAAGCACTATAAACCTCATTGGAGTCTTGTTGGAGATTTTACCAAAAGCCGAGTACATTGAATTGTTACTCATTTGTATTAAGAAGACTATTGGAATCCTTAGTGCTTATCAGACATTTGAAGTTAAGGTAATTATACTATTATTTTGTCGTATGGTTTCATTTGGTTGTAGTTAATAGAATCATATAGATCTCGAAATTATTACTTATTTCGCAGATTTTGTAAATATGTATTATTTAAATATTATTATTTTACATTATATTATAGTTAGTGCATTTATTCACAGAACCTGTGTTTCTTCAGCACATTGTGCTACGGGCAATTTATATGCATTTGGATTGAGTCTAGGGTATGTATTTGTGAATAAGAATTAATTTGGTTTATTATATTGATTTATAATAATTATTATTTCTTTCAGATGTTTGTCCAATTGGTGTCATATTAATAGGTACTATAAACTTTGTTGGAGTCTCATTGGAGATTTTACCAGAATCCGAGTACATTAAATTGTTACTCATTTGCATTAAGAAGACTATTGGAATCCTTAGTGCTTATTAGAAATTTGAAGTTCAGGTAATTATACTTATAACTTGCATACTTATAATTGTATTCACATGAGTATATAATTATAAATGATTAATATATTTTTACATGTTGCTGCTACAGGTCGAAATGTATTTAACCAATTTTATATGGAACTGAGAACTACATCTATTTATTACTTATGGAGACAATAATAATGGCTACCCCGATGACAGAGACAGAATAACAATAGTAAGTAATGAGATATTTCATAGGAAACATACATCTTATAATTTTTGTAAATTTGGAACTTGCGAATAATGAATATCTAGTGTAGCCGGTGTAAATTTTATTTACCCAATATGTTCTTGAATTTATATACATAATGCCATCAAAAAGTCAACTGTTGAAAATAATTACATTGAAATCGAATATCTGAGAATAAATAATATGATTTGACTTATAAAATTATGTTCCTTTTGATATAGAATAAATGTTCTGATTAAATTTTCCAGTTTTTGGAGCTGGAATTGATCGAGCTGCTCAAATGTTGAACTTCGAATTAATTGGTGAAATAGTAAACACATGAAAGAAGTATATTGCTGGAAGTTTATTTTGTTAATGTAATTAAAATATTTCGAAAGTAGTGAAAAGTGTAAAAGTTTTGTGTGTGCAATGTGATCTATGTGTGAGGTGATTTATGTGTGAAGTGATTTTTGTGATACATCCCGAAGGAGTTTTTATTATCGGAGTATGAATGCTGACTTCCAGCTAATCAAGAATGATTGTAAGGCGACATGGTAAGTGATATTCGTTTAAATGGCATGCTCATATACAGTACGATCACACCAAATTCGCGGAAATATGATTGATATCGAGCAATGAAACTAATAATACATACTTATTTTAATTTAATCATGTTTACGCTATTGCTGATAACGTTGGCATATTCCATTACTTGTAAATGACTCGTAATTCCTCTGAGTTTTCAGACTTTTATAAAGTTAGTTTCATACTAATTAGTTTTCTTGTATGAATTCAAGGAATTCACAATTTAGCCTTTTATTTTGATACTTTCTTGCAAATTATTTTTGTTTATGAATTAGTTAAATGTTCTAAATATCTTTACGCTTTTTCTATTCTTTCAGTATTTGTTTATTTCACAATAATATTAGTAAATAGTTAAGGAATTTGCGATTCAGTCTCTTTTATTTTGATACTTTCTTGCAAATTAATTTTTTTAGTTAGTTTAGTTAAAGAATTCGCGATTTAGCCTCTTCTTTATACTTTCTTGCAAATTAATTAGTTCTTTGTTAGTTTAAGGAATTCGCGATGTAGCCTCTTTTATTTTGATACTTTGTTGCAAATTAATTTGTTTTTATTAGATTAGTTAAGGAATTCGCCATTTAGCCTCTTTTATTTTGATACTTTCTTGCAAATTAATTTTTTTTGTTAGTTTAGTTGAGGAATTCACGATTTAACCTCTTTTATTTTGATATACTTTTTTATTTAATTAGTTTAATTAAAGAATTTGCGATTTAGCCTCTTTTATTTAGATACTTTCTTGCAAATTAATTTGTTTTTATTAGTTTAGTTAAGGAATTCGCGATTTAGCCTCTTTTATTTTAAAACTTTCTTGCAAATTAACTTGTTTTTATTAGTTTAGTTAAGGAATTCGCGATTTAGCCTCTTTTATTTAGATACTTTTTTGCAAATTAACTTGTTTTTATTAGTTTAGTTAAGGAATTCGCGATTTAGCCTCTTTTATTTAGATACTTTCTTGCAAATTAACTTGTTTTTATTAGTTTAGTTAAGGAATTCGCGATTTAGCCTCTTTTATTTTGATACTTTCTTGCAAATTAACTTGTTTTTATTAGTTTAGTTAAGGAATTCGCGATTTAGCCTCTTTTATTTAGATACTTTCTTGCAAATTAATTTGTTTTTATTAGTTTAGTTAAGGAATTCGACATTTAGTCTCTTTTATTTTGATACTTTCTTGCAAATTAGTTATTTCATGTTAGTTTAGTTAAGAAATTCGCGATTTAGCCTCTTTTATTTTGATACTTTATTGCAAATTATTTTTTTTGTTAGTTTAGCTAAGAAATTTGCGATTTAGCCTCTTTTATTTTGATACTTCATTGCAGATTAATTTTTTTTGTTAGTTTAGTTAAAGAATTCGCGATCTAGCCTTTTATTTTGATACTTTCTTGCAAATTGGTTATTTTTATGAATTAGTTCGTTTTTAAATATCTTGACGCTTTTTCTATTTTTTCAGTATTTATTTCACAATAATATTAGTGAATAATTAAGGAATTCGGGATTTAGTTCGATCCATATAGTTATTTCAGAATAATTGTTTAGTTTGATGTAATAAATTTGAATCGTATTTACATTGAAAATTTTATTTATAATGTTTTTATGTCGTTTTCTGTGTATGCGTGAAGAATACAATATTTTAAATAGTTGCGGTTCTACAAAAGGACAAAACCAATTTTTGCATGACCTGTGTGATCTTACTGTACATATAACTAATTATGAATGCATTTTTTTCAGAAATATTAAAATAACTGTTTAAAATAAGTGTGATGTGCATAAGTGCCTTTAGTTTGGTGAACATATTAAAAATATAAAATTTAAAAAAAAGTGGTTCGAGTTGTAGCAGCGATGCCGAATTGGGTCAATTGGCCCCAGGTAGGACTATTGCGTTTGTAGGTTTTTTATGTAATGTTTTTTTGTCATTACCTTCATATTAGATTAAAATGTTTACCAACTTGTTTCAATGTCATTTAAATTTTTATTAGAAAAAAATCATTTATTAGATTAATGTTTTTTTTTACATAATGCCATTTTTTACATAAACAATCCTACAACGATTCGCAATAGTTTTGAATTACTTTGCATGCATGTTTTTCACAACATACATTAAAAATTAGATAGAATGACTTATTTACTTTGATCGTTTAATTTGATTCGATTTGACTAGTAAGTTAGATTTGTTTTGTTTCCTTGTATGTCGAGATTTTGTTCTCGTGCTTTATTTTTGAGACTTATTATGATTCATAGATGTGTTTAAAGAATTTCTTTATCGTTGGAAGGTTTCAGTCCTACAATATTATTAGTTCTTATAAGGTTTTCTTAAATAGTTTTCATAAATAGTTGCTTTGTTTAGATTGAACATTGTTTTAATTCTTCGACGATTTTGCTATGATGGCGTTGTTAGTTCTTAAAGAGCTTCTTCAATCCGTCGATTTCTATAGCCATTAAAGGATTTTGGTCTCGATTTAATTGATTTTTCAAGAATTTTAACCGTACTTTGACTGAATATTCGTACCCTGTTTTAATTCTTCTATGGTGTTGTTGGTTGTTAGTTGTTAAAGAGCTTCAATTCGTCTATTTCTATATTCATTGGAGGATTTTGGTCGATTTTATTCGTTCTTTCTTAATTGCACCGTCGTTTGTTCTTGTATCCTTAAATTTGTTTCTTTTTGATAAATTTGCTTCTTATTAGTTCGACGTAAATTTTGTTTAGGTGAATTAGTTTGTTTGAGTTGACTAATAATAATTTGTGGATAGTGGTTTGAAAAAAAAAATTGAGGGAAAATAATTCTGGGAAAGAAAATTTTAAAGATAAAAATTTATCTATTACATATCCAAAGACACTTTGCTTTCTACCGTATATATTATATTCAAATCTACAAATTTTTTATAAAAAAATATATGTCTATTGCTCTTTACTGTATATATTATATTCTTCAAATCAAATTTTTTAAGTATATCGCTTCTTTGGAAGCATCTGATATTGCCATGTACTCGGCTTCTGTACTTGACAATGCTAGTGTTCTGTTTAGAGCTTTCCCAAGATATAATACTATTGGAGAGTTTGAAACAAAAACCTGTGTATGATTTTCTATCAACGTCGTCACTTGCCCAGTCTGCATCAGTATATCCTACCAAATTTAAATTTTAAGCCATATTTTTAGTGTCCCGCAAATACTTTAGCACCCTCTTTGCACTTTTAAAGTGACTGCTATCATAGCAATCGTTAAATTGGCTAAGATAATTTAGACTATAAGCAATATCAGGTCTTGTCATAGCATCTAAATAGATTAGACTTCCAGTGAGTTGTTGATAGGGAAACTCATGTCGAATTTTATCTGGAGACAATTTCAAATCACTTTCCATCGCAAGTTGTTACATGCATATATGACATGATCATCAAACGTTTTCTTTCTTGTTTTTTTTTTTAGACCTTTGTATTTCTATAACACTTTGCCCATAATCACTGCCAGCCTTTTGATTTTCATTTTTCTTACAAGCTACATTTCATTAACCCCCACTGAAATACTGTTCTCTACTGGTTAAATTGAGTTTTTGTTAGACACTCTTGAATATTTTCCATAATCTATAACAGTGATTCCCAACCTTCTGAATGTCTGTCTGAATGTCTGTCTGAATGTCTGTCCGAATGTCTGTCCGAATGTCTGTCCGAATGTCTGTCCGAATGTCTGTCCGAATGTCTGTCCGAATGTCTGTCCGAATGTCTGTCGAATGTCTGTCTGAATGTCTGAATGTCTGAATGTCTGTCTGAATGTCTGAATGTCTGTCTGAATGTCTGAATGTCTGGCTGAATGTCTGAATGTCTGGCTGACTGTAATGTCTGGCTGAATGTCTGAATGTCTGGCTGAATGTCTGAATGTCTGGCTGAATGTCTGAATGTCTGAATGTCTGTCTGAATGTCTGAATGCCTGTCTGAATGTTTGAATGTCTGTCTGAATGTCTGAATGTCTGAATGTCTGAATGTCTGAATGTCTGGCTGAATGTCTGAATGTCTGTCTGAATGTCTGAATGTCTGTCTGAATGTCTGTCTGAATGTCTGTCTGAATGTCTGTCTGAATGTCTGTCTGAATGTCTGTCTGAATGTCTGTTTGAATGTCTGTCTGAATGTTTGAATGTCTGTCTGAATGTCTGTCTGAATGTCTGGCTGAATGTCTGAATGTCTGGCTGAATGTCTGAATGTCTGGCTGAATGTCTGAATGTCTGGCTGAATGTCTGAATGTCTGGCTGAATGTCTGAATGTCTGAATGTCTGTCTGAATGTCTGAATGTCTGTCTGAATGTCTGAATGCCTGTCTGAATGTTTGAATGTCTGTCTGAATGTCTGAATGTCTGAATGTCTGAATGTCTGTCTGAATGTCTGAATGTCTGTCTGAATGTCTGAATGTCTGTCTGAATGTCTGTCTGAATGTCTGTCTGAATGTCTGTCTGAATGTCTGTTTGAATGTCTGTCTGAATGTTTGAATGTCTGTCTGAATGTCTGTCTGAATGTCTGCTGAATGTCTGAATGTCTGGCTGAATGTCTGATGTCTGTCTGATGTCTGTCTGAATGTCTGTCTGAATGTCTGTCTGAATGTCTGTCTGAATGTCTGGCTGAATGTCTGAATGTCTGAATGTCTGGCTGAATGTCTGAATGTCTGAATGTCTGGCTGAATGGCTGATTGTCTGAATGTCTGGCTGAATGTCTGAATGTCTGGCTGAATGTCTGAATGTCTGTCTGAATGTCTGTCTGAATGTCTGTCTGAATGTCTGTCTGAATGTCTGAATGTCTGTCTGAATGTCTGTCTGAATGTCTGAATGTATGAATGTCTGTCTGAATGTCTGAATGTATGAATGTCTGTCTGAATGTCTGAATGTCTGGCTGAATGTCTGAATGTCTGAATGTCTGGCTGAATGTCTGAATGTCTGGCTGAATGTCTGAATGTCTGTCTGAATGTCTTTCTGAATGTCTGTCTGAATGTTTGAATGTCTGGCTGAATGTCTGAATGTCTGTCTGAATGTCTGAATGTCTGTCTGAATGTCTGAATGTCTGTCTGAATGTCTGAATGTCTGTCTGAATGTCTTTCTGAATGTCTGTCTGAATGTTTGAATGTCTGTCTGAATGTTTGAATGTCTGTCTGAATGTTTGAATGTCTGTCTGAATGTTTGAATGTCTGTCTGAATGTCTGTCTGAATGTCTGTCTGAATGTCTGAATTTCTGAATGTCTGTCTGAATGTCTGTCTGAATGTCTGTCTGAATGTCTGTCTGAATGTCTGTCTGAATGTCTGTCTGAATGTCTGTCTGAATGTCTGTCTGAATGTCTGAATGTCTGTCTGAATGTCTGTCTGAATGTCTGAATGTCTGTCTGAATGTCTGAATGTCTGTCTGAATGTCTGTCTGAATGTTTGAATGTCTGTCTGAATGTCTGTCTGAATGTTTGAATGTCTGTCTGAATGTCTGTCTGAATGTCTGTCTGAATGTCTGTCTGAATGTCTGTCTGAATGTCTGTCTGAATGTCTGTCTGAATGTCTGTCTGAATGTCTGTCTGAATGTCTGTCTGAATGTCTGTCTGAATGTCTGAATGTCTGTCTGAATGTCTGAATGTCTGTCTGAATGTCTTAATGTCTGTCTGAATGTCTTAATGTCTGTCTGAATGTCTTAATGTCTGTCTGAATGTCTTAATGTCTTAATGTCTGTCTGAATGTCTTAATGTCTTAATGTCTGTCTGAATGTCTTAATGTCTTAATGTCTTAATGTCTGAATATCTGAATAAATAAAATATAATAATAAAACAGTTACACAACTGCTTGAGATACCACATTCCAGGAGGTTCAAGCGTAAATCACCATTGGATAATATCCTAATCTAGCAAATTGTTTAACGGAACAATTTTTATATTTTTATAGTAAATCATCAAAATATGTTAGTTAATTTAATGTTTTTTTTGTAGTATTATTATCTTATTTTATTTACTTATATATATTATATATTATTATTATTATTATTAACAATTCTTATGTTATTATCTTTATTTATTCTTATTTAGTTAATTTTTTTTAGTTTATATACATAAGCAAAGCAACTCATAGAATGTAATTACTGTTCTGATTGTTGTATAACAATAAATGAATTAAAAAATTTTTTTTTTCACAATATACATTTAAAATTCGATTGAATGATTTATTTACTTTGATTTTGATTAATTTGATTTGATTTGACTAGTTAGCTAGATTTGTTTTGTTTCCTTGTATGTCGAGATTTTGTTTTCGTGCTTTATTTCTGAGATTGTCTGTCTGAATGTCTGAATGTCTGTCTGAATGTCTGAATGTCTGTCTGAATGTCTGTCTGAATGTTTGAATGTCTGTCTGAATGTTTGAATGTCTGTCTGAATGTTTGAATGTCTGTCTGAATGTTTGAATGTCTGTCTGAATGTTTGAATGTCTGTCTGAATGTCTGTCTGAATGTCTGTCTGAATGTCTGAATGTCTGTCTGAATGTCTGTCTTAATGTCTGAATGTCTGTCTAAATGTCTGAATGTCTGTCTGAATGTCTGAATGTCTGTCTGAATGTCTGAATGTCTGTCTGAATGTCTGTCTGAATGTCTGTCTGAATGTCTGAATGTCTGTCTGAATGTCTGAATGTCTGTCTGAATGTCTGTCTGAATGTCTGTCTGAATGTCTGCCTGAATGTCTGTCTGAATGTCTGTCTGAATGTTTGAATGTCTGTCTGAATGTTTGAATGTCTGTCTGAATGTTTGAATGTCTGTCTGAATGTCTGAATGTCTGTCTGAATGTCTGTCTGAATGTCTGTCTGAATGTCTGAATGTCTGTCTGAATGTCTGTCTGAATGTCGGAATGTCTGTCTGAATGTCTGTCTGAATGTCTGTCTGAATGTCTGTCTGAATGTCTGTCTGAATGTCTGTCTGAATGTCTGTCTGAATGTCTGTCTGAATGTCTGTCTGAATGTCTGTCTGAATGTCTGTCTGAATGTCTGTCTGAATGTCTGTCTGAATGTCTGTCTGAATGTCTGTCTGAATGTCTGTCTGAATGTCTGTCTGAATGTCTGTCTGAATGTCTGTCTGAATGTCTGTCTGAATGTCTGTCTGAATGTCTGTCTGAATGTCTGTCTGAATGTCTGTCTGAATGTCTGTCTGAATGTCTGTCTGAATGTCTGTCTGAATGTCTGTCTGAATGTCTGTCTGTCTGAATGTCTGGTGAATGTCTGTCTGAATGTCTGAGAATGTCTGTCTGAATGTCTGTCCGAATGTCTGAATGTCTGGCTGAATGTCTGAATGTCTGAATGTCTGTCTGAATGTCTGAATGTCTGGCTGAATGTCTGGCTGAATGTCTGAATGTCTGGCTGAATGTCTGGCTGAATGTCTGAATGTCTGGCTGAATGTCTGAATGTCTGGCTGAATGTCTGCTGTGATGTCTGAATGTCTGGCTGAATGTCTGAATGTCTGGCTGAATGTCTGAATGTCTGGCTGAATGTCTGAATGTCTGGCTGAATCTGTCTGAATGTCTGGCTGAATGTCTGAATGTCTGGCTGAATGTCTGAATGTCTGGCTGAATGTCTGACTGATGTCTGGCTGAATGTCTGGCTGAATGTCTGGCTGAATGTCTGAATGTCTGAATGTCTGAATGTCTGTCTGAATGTCTGTCTGAATGTCTGTCTGAATGTCTGTCTGAATGTCTGTCGAATGTCTGTCCGGATGTCTGTCCGGATGTCTGTCTGAATGTCTGGCTGAATGTCTGGCTGAATGTCTGTCTGAATGTCTGTCTGAATGTCTGTCTGGATGTCTGGCTGAATGTCTGGCTGAATGTCTGGCTGAATGTCTGGATGTCTGGCTGAATGTCTGGCTGAATGTCTGGCTGAATGTCTGAATGTCTGAATGTCTGAATGTCTGGCTGAATGTCTGAATGTCTGAATGTCTGAATGTCTGTCTGAATGTCTGTCTGAATGTCTGTCTGAATGTCTGTCTGAATGTCTGTCTGAATGTCTGTCTGTCTGAATGTCTGTCTGTCTGAATGTCTGTCTGAATGTCTGTCTGTCTGAATGTCTGTCTGTTGAATGTCTGTCTGTCTGAATGTCTGTCTGTCTGAATGTCTGTCTGTCTGAATGTGTCTGTCTGTCTGAATGTCTGTCTGTCTGAATGTCTGTCTGAATGTCTGTCTGAATGTCTGTCTGAATGTCTGTCTGAATGTCTGTCTGAATGTCTGAATGTCTGAATGTCTGGCTGAATGTCTGAATGTCTGGCTGAATGTCTGAATGCCTGGCTGAATGTCTGTCTGAATGTCTGAATGTCTGTCTGAATGTCTGGCTGAATGTCTGAATGTCTGAATGTCTGTCTGAATGTCTGAATGTCTGTCTGAATGTCTGAATGTCTGTCTGAATGTCTGAATGTCTGTCTGAATGTCTGAATGTCTGTGAATGTCTGAATGTCTGTCTGAATGTCTGTCTGAATGTCTGAATGTCTGTTCTGAATGTCTGAATGTCTGTCTGAATGTCTGAATGTCTGTTGAATGTCTGAATGTCTGTCTGAATGTCTGAATGTCCGTCTGATGTCTGATGTCTGTCTGAATGTCTGTCTGAGTCTGTCTGAATGTCTGTTGAATGTCTGTCTGAATGTCTGTCTGAATGTCTGTGAATGTTGTCTGAATGTCTGTCTGAATGTCTGTCTGAATGTCTGTCTGAATGTCTGTCTGAATGTCTGTCTGAATGTCTGTCTGAATGTCTGTCTGAATGTCTGTCTGAATGTCTGTCTGAATGTCTGTCTGAATGTCTGTCTGAATGTCTGTCTGAATGTCTGTCTGAATGTCTGTCTGAATGTCTGTCTGAATGTCTGGCTGAATGTCTGTCTGAATGTCTGGCTGAATGTCTGTCTGAATGTCTGGCTGAATGTGTGAATGTCTGGCTGAATGTGTGAATGTCTGAATGTCTGTCTGAATGTCTGTCTGAATGTCTGAATGTCTGTCGGCTCGTTATTTTAGTGGCGGCTACAAATTGGAACAGATCAATTAAAATTATGTGAGTACTTACTTTAATTCAATTCTGTAATAATTATTAGATTGTGTAAGAGTAACGAGACACGTGAATGATGTATCAGGTATTTTTCTTAATTTACTTTTCCGAATTTACAATGTCTTGTGGTCAGAAGTTACGCGTGCACTATAATCTTATTGCATCGGTCTTAATTATCATTAGATAATTGCCGTTTTATATTTAACAGCTATTGTACGTTATTTTCTTGAGGACTATATCAATATTTTTATTATATTTTTTTAATTTTTAGGTCAAAGCGTGTGCACGTGCCTATTGTGCAATTGCTATGAACCATGATTTTATATGTATTCATCAAACATTTTAGACAAAGACAGACCTCGTGTGAAGTAATCTTTGTGCATCGGTCTCCATAATAACTACGGCATTTTTTAAAAAACTGCATATTTTGGCTTGATTGAAAATAATGAATTCTTTTTATTTTACATCCAATTATATATATATATATATATATATATATATATAATATAAAATAATTTATTTAATTTCATATAATTAAAACTATCAATTATATTGAGTTTGAGTTTGAATATTAGGGCCATTTTGAATGTTCGCGCGTTACGGTTGAGTGACATAGGTTAACTTCACGGCGAACTTGTCTCCAGCACTTTTTAGCGCGGGAATTAATGTCATGTAGCCTGTCAACTGTCAACTGTCATGTAGTATGTAAAAAATTAGTAATAATCCCTTATTAATTCTGCCGTCAAAGGATCGACATCTCTTGTAAATATATATGTAATATCCCGACGAATTAAACTGATTATTGATAAGTATATGTGTGTTAATTATTATATGGTATATTTATTTTAAGCTTGAAACATTGTGGTTAATGTAAACAATTGCGTAATTGTTTCTAGCTGATATTTATCAGTTATATATTATATATTATTATTAATAATAAGCATTTTTTAATTTGCAGAACAACTTACCCGTCCAGGACATTATACAATAGATAATTCATAAGCTGGTCGGCTAAATCTGAGATAAGTATACTTATACTAGTTTTTGTAATCCCGATATGAATGAATTTGATAGTTATATATCTATTATTAGTATTATACTATTTTGCAGATTTTCACAGAAGCCGAGTACATTGAATTGCTTCTCATTTGTATTAAGAGGACTATTGGAATCCTTAGTGCTTATCAGAAATTTGAAGTTAAGGTAATTATACTATTATTTTGTCAATAGTTAATAGAATCATATAGATCTTAAAATTATTACACTTATTTCACAGATTTCGTAAATATATATTATTTAAAAAAATTGGAAGCTTGATTATTATTTTACATTATATTATATTTAATACATTTATTCACAGAACCTGTGTCTCTGCAGCACATCGCGCTATGGGCAATTTATATGCATTTGGATTGAGTCTCGGGTATATATCTGTGAATAAAAATTAATTTGATTTATTATATTGATTCATGAGAATAATTATTTCTTTCAGATGTTTGTCCAATTGGAGTCATGTTAATACTGCAAACCTCGTTGGAGTCTCGCGAACTTTACATTTTAGTACTAATTTTTGTTCAAAGTTTAATGTTTGTTGTAATAGCGTTGTTAGTTCAGTGTCAACAACAGTTTTAGTTCTGTCGTGACCGAATGTCTAATCCTGCATAATTGTAGAGGTATGTTAATTAAATAAATTATTTTACTTATTTATTTGAGCCTTGTGGCCAAGAATTCAATACTTTTGTTCGAATATATGTTTATAATGGATATTTTTTTGTGATTTGAAGATTTATTCAAATTGAAAATAGATTTGTAGCTGAAGAATAGTTGATTATGAATAGATCTTTTTTTTAAGTATGTTTTAACATTTGTAGATTCTATTATTCCGAAAATACTTCATCAAGGATAGATTTTTTTATTCGAATAGTTATAGATGAATTGTTATTTAAGTTTTAAGTTTTATTGTTAATATTAATATTGATAATAAGCATTTTTTTAATTTACAGAACATCTTATCCGTCCAGGACATTATACAATAGATAATTCATAAGCTGGTCGGCTAAATCTGAGATAAGTATACTTATACTAGTTTTTGTAATCTCAATATGAATGAATTTAATAGTTATATATCTATTATTAGTATTATACTATTTGCAGATTTTCACAGAAGCCGAGTACATTGAATTGCTTCTCATTTGTATTAAGAGGACTATTGGAATCCTTAGTGCTCATCAAAAATTTGAAGTTAAGGTAATTATACTATTATTTTGTCAATTATTTCACATATTTCGTAAATATATATATTATTTAAAGAAATTGGAAGCTTGATTATTATTTTACATTATATTATATTTAATACATTTATTCACAGAACCTGTGTCTTCAGCACATCGCGCTATAGGCAATTTATATGCATTTGGATTGAGTCTAGGGTATGTATTTGTGAATAAAAATTAATTTGGTTTATTATATTGATTTTCAATAATAATTATTTCTTTCAGATGTTTGTCCAATTGGCGTCATGTTACTAGGTACTATAAACCTCATTGGAGTTTCGTTGGAGATTTTACCAGAAGCCGAGTACGTTAAATTGTTACTCATTTGTACTAAGAAGACTATTGGAATCCTTAGTGCTCATCAGAAATTTGAAGTTAAGGTAATTATACTATTTTTTGTCATATGGTTTCATTTGGTTGTAATTAATAGAATCATATAGATCTTGAAATTATTACTTATTTCACAGATTTTGTAAATATGTATTATTTAAAGATTATTATTTTACATTATATTATATTTAGTACATTTATTTACAGAACCTGTCTCTTCAGCACATTGCACTACGGGGCAATTTATATGCATTTGGATTGAGTTTTGGGTGTGTATCTGTGAATAAAATTTAATTTGATTTATTATATTGATTCATGATAATAATTATTTCTTTCAGATGTTTGTCCAATTGGCGTCATATTTATAGGCACTATAAACCTCATTGGAGTCTTGTTGGAGATTTTACCAGAAGCCGAGTACATTGAATTGTTACTCATTTGTATTAAGAAGACTATTGGAATCCTTAGTGCTTATCAGACATTTGAAGTTAAGGTAATTATACTATTATTTTGTCGTATGGTTTCATTTGGTTGTAATTAATAGAATCATATAGATCTTGAAATTATTACTTATTTCACAGATTTTGTAAATATGTATTATTTAAAGATTATTATTTTACATTATATTATAGTTAGTGCATTTATTCACAGAACCTGTGTTTCTTCAGCACATTGTGCTACGGGCAATTTATATGCATTTGGATTGAGTCTAGGGTATGTATTTGTGAATAAAAATTAATTTGGTTTATTATATTGATTTATAATAATTATTATTTCTTTCAGATGTTTGTCCAATTGGCGTCATATTAATAGGTACTATAAACCTTGTTGGAGTCTCATTGGAGATTTTACCAGAATCCGAATACATTAAATTGTTACTCATTTGTATTAAGAAGACTATTGGAATCCTTAGTGCTTATTAGAAATTTGAAGTTCAGGTAATTTTACTTATAACTTGCATACTTATAATCGTATTCACATGAGTATATAATTATAAATGATTAATATATTTTTACATGTTGCTGCTACAGGTCGAAATGTATTTAACCAATTTTATATGGAACTGAGAACTACATCTATTTATACTTATGGAGACAATAATAATGGCTACCCCGATGACAGAGACGGAATAACAATAGTAAGTAATGAGATATTTCATAGGAAACATACATCTTATAATTTTTGTAAATTTGGAACTTGCGAATAATGAATATCTAGTGTAGCCGGTGTAAATTTTATTTACCCAATATGTTCTTGAATTTATATACATAATGCCATCAAAAAGTCAACTGTTGAAAATAATTACATTGAAATCGAATATCTGAGAATAAATAATATGATTTGACTTATAAAATTATGTTCCTTTTGATATAGAATAAATGTTCTTATTAAATTTTTCAGTTTTTGGAGCTGGAATTGATGGAGCTGCTCAAATGTTGAACTTGGAATTAATTGGTGAAATAGTAAACACATGAAAGAAGTATATTGCTTGAAGTTTATTTTGTTAATGTAATTAAAATATTTCGAAAGTAGTGAAAAGTGTAAAAGTTTTGTGTGTGCAATGTGATTTATGTGTGAGGTGATTTATGTGTGAAGTGATTTTTGTGATACATCCCGAAGGAGTTTTTATTATCGGAGTATGAATGCTGACTTCCAGCTAATCAAGAAGGATTGTAAGGCGATATGGTAAGTGATATTCGTTTAAATGGCATGCTCATATACAGTACGATCACACCAAAGTCGCGGAAATATGATTGATATCGAGCAATGAAACTAATAATACATACTTATTTCAATTTAATCATGTTTACGTTATTGCTAATAACGTTGGCATATTCCATTACTTGTAAATGACTCGTAATTTCTCTGAGTTTTCAGACTTTTATAAAGTTAGTTTCATACAAATTAGTTTTCTTGTATGAATTCAAGGAATTCACAATTTAGCCTTTTTTTTTGATACTTTCTTGCAAATTATTTTTGTTTATGAATTAGTTAAATGTTCTAAATATCTTTACGCTTTTTCTATTCTTTCAGTATTTGTTTATTTCACAATAATATTAGTAAATAGTTAAGGAATTTGCGATTCAGTCTCTTTTATTTTGATACTTTCTTGCAAATTAATTTTTTTAGTTAGTTTAGTTAAAGAATTCGCCATTTAGCCTCTTTTTTATACTTTCTTGCAAATTAATTAGTTCTTTGTTAGTTTAAGGAATTCGCGATGTAGCCTCTTTTATTTTGATACTTTCTTGCAAATTAATTTGTTTTTATTAGTTTAGTTAAGGAATTCGCGATTTAGACTCTTTTATTTAGATACTTTCTTGCAAATTAACTTGTTTTTATTAGTTTAGTTAAGGAATTCGTGATTTAGCCTCTTTTATTTTAAAACTTTCTTGCAATTCAATTTGTTTTTATTAGTTTAGTTAAGGAATTCGCGATTTAGCCTCTTTTATTTAGATACTTTCTTGCAAATTAACTTGTTTTTATTAGTTTAGTTAAGGAATTCGTGATTTAGCCTCTTTTATTTTAAAACTTTCTTGCAAATCAATTTGTTTTTATTAGTTTAGTTAAGGAATTCGCGATTTAGCCTCTTTTATTTAGATACTTTCTTGCAAATTAACTTGTTTTTATTAGTTTAGTTAAGGAATTCGTGATTTAGCCTCTTTTATTTTAAAACTTTCTTGCAAATCAATTTGTTTTTATTAGTTTAGTTAAGGAATTCGTGATTTAGCCTCTTTTATTTTAAAACTTTCTTGCAAATTAATTTGTTTTTATTAGTTTAGTTAAGGAATTCGCGATTTAGCCTCTTTTATTTAGATACTTTCTTGCAAATTAACTTGTTTTTATTAGTTTAGTTAAGGAATTCGCGATTTAGTCTCTTTTATTTAGATACTTTCTTGCAAATTAACTTGTTTTTATTAGTTTAGTTAAGGAATTCGCGATTTAGCCTCTTTTATTTAGATACTTTCTTGCAAATTAACTTGTTTTTATTAGTTTAGTTAAGGAATTCGCGATTTAGCCTGTTTTATTTAGATACTTTCTTGCAAATTAATTTGTTTTTATTAGTTCAGTTAAGGAATTCGCCATTTAGTCTCTTTTATTTTGATACTTTCTTGCAAATTAGTTATTTCATGTTAGTTTAGTTAAGAAATTCGCGATTTAGTCTCTTTTATTTTGATACTTTCTTGCAAATTAGTTATTTCATGTTAGTTTAGTTAAGAAATTCGCGATTTAGCCTCTTTTATTTTGATACTTTATTGCAAATTATTTTTTTTTTGTTAGTTTAGCTAAGAAATTTGCGATTTAGCCTCTTTTATTTTGATACTTCATTGCAAATTAATTTTTTTTGTTAGTTTAGTTAAAGAATCCGCGATTTAGCCTTTTATTTTGATACTTTCTTGCAAATTGGTTATTTTTATGAATTAGTTAATTTTTAAATATCTTGACGCTTTTTCTATTTTTTCAGTATTTATTTCACAATAATATTAATAAATTTGAATCGTATTTACATTGAAAATTTTATTTATAATGTTTTTATGTCGTTTTCTGTGTATGCGTGAAGAATACAATATTTTAAATAGTTGCGGTTCTACAAAAGGACAAAACCAATTTTTGCATGACCTGTGTGATCTTACTGTACATATAACTAATTATGAATGCATTTTTTTCAGAAATATTAAAATAACTGTTTAAAATAAGTGTGATGTGCATAAGTGCCTTTAGTTTGGTGAACATATTAAAAATATAAAATTTAAAAAAAAGTGGTTCGAGTTGTAGCAGCGATGCCGAATTGGGTCAATTGGCCCCAGGTAGGACTATTGCGTTTGTAGGTTTTTTATGTAATGTTTTTTTGTCATTACCTTCATATTAGATTAAAATGTTTACCAACTTGTTTCAATGTCATTTAAATTTTTATTAGAAAAAAATCATTTATTAGATTAATGTTTTTTTTTTACATAATGCCATTTTTTACATAAACAATCCTACAACGATTCGCAATAGTTTTGAATTACTTTGCATGCATGTTTTTTACAACATACATTAAAAATTAGATTGAATGACTTATTTACTTTGATCGTTTAATTTGATTCGATTTGACTAGTAAGTTAGTTTTGTTTTGTTTCCTTGTATGTCGAGATTTTGTTCTCGTGCTTTATTTTTGAGACTTATTATGATTCGTAGATTTGTTTAAAGAATGAATATTTCTTTATCGTTGGAAGGTTTCAGTCCTACAATATTATTAGTTCTTATAAGGTTTTCTTAAATAGTTTTCATAAATAGTTGCTTTGTTTAGATTGAACATTGTTTTAATTCTTCGACGATTTTGCTATGATGGCGTTGTTAGTTCTTAAAGAGCTTCTTCAATCCGTCGATTTCTATAGCCATTAAAGGATTTTGGTCTCGATTTAATTGATTTTTCAAGAACTTCAACCGTACTTTGACTGAATATTCGTACCCTGTTTTAATTCTTCGATGGTGTTGCTTGTTAGTTGTTAAAGAGCTTCAATTCGTCGATTTCTATATTCATTGGAGGATTTTGGTCGATTTTATTCGTTCTTTCTTAATTGCACCGTCGTTTGTTCTTGTATCCTTAAATTTGTTTCTTTTTGATAAATTTGCTTCTTATTAGTTCGACGTAAATTTTGTTTAGGTGAATTAGTTTGCTTGAGTTGACTAATAATAATTTGTGGATAGTTGTTTGAAAAAAAAATTGAGGGAAAATAATTCTGGGAAAGAAAATTTTAAAGATAAAAATTTATCTATTACATATCCAAAGACACTTTGCTTTCTACCGTATATATTATATTCAAATCTACAAATTTTTTATTAAAAAAAATATGTCTATTGCTCTTTACTGTATATATTATATTCTTCAAATCAAATTTTTTAAGTATATCGCTTCTTTGGAAGCATCTGATATTGCCATGTACTTGGCTTCTGTACTTGACAATGCTACAGTTTTCTGTTTAGAGTTTTCCCAAGATATAATACTATTGGAGAGTTTGAAACAAAAACCTGTGTATGATTTTCTATCAACGTTGTCACTTGCCCAGTCTGCATCAGTATATCCTACTAAAATCTCTGTATCGTTTTTAAATTTTAAGCCATACTTTTTAGTGCCCTGCAAATACTTTAGCATCTTTTTTGCACTTTTAAAGTGACTGCTATCATAGCAATCGTTAAATTGGCTAAGATAATTTAGACTATAAGCAATATCAGGTCTTGTCATAGCATCTAAATAGATTAGACTTCCAATGAGTTGTTGATAGGGAAACTCATGTCGAATTTTATCTGGAGACAATTTCAAATCACTTTCCATCGCAAGTTGTTACATTCATATATGACATGAGCATCAAACGTTTTCTTTCTTGTTTTTTTTTTTAGACCTTTGTATTTCTATAACACTTTGTCCATAATCACTGCCAGCCTTTTGATTTTCATTTTTCTTACAAGCTACATTTCATTAACCCCCACTGAAACACTGTTCTCTACTGGTTAAATTGAGTTTTTGTTAGACACTCTTGAATATTTTCCATAATCTATAACAGTGATTCCCAACCTTCTGAATGTCTGTCTGAATGTCTGTCCGAATGTCTGTCTGAATGTCTGTCTGAATGTCTGAATGTCTGAATGTCTGTCTGAATGTCTGTCTGAAAGTCTGAATGTCTGGCTGAATGTCTGAATGTCTGAATGTCTGGCTGAATGTCTGAATGTCTGGCTGAATGTCTGAATGTCTGGCTGAATGTCTGAATGTCTGGCTGAATGTCTGAATGTCTGGTTGAATGTCTGAATGTCTGTCTGAATGTCTGAATGTCTGTCTGAATGTCTGAATGTCTGTCTGAATGTCTGAATGTCTGTCTGAATGTCTGTCTGAATGTCTGTCTGAATGTCTGTCTGAATGTCTGTCTGAATGTCTGTCTGAATGTCTGTCTGAATGTCTGTCTGAATGTCTGTCTGAATGTCTGTCTGAATGTCTGTCTGAATGTCTGTCTGAATGTCTGTCTGAATGTCTGTCTGAATGTCTGTCTGAATGTCTGTCTGAATGTCTGTCTGAATGTCTGTCTGAATGTCTGTCTGAATGTCTGTCTGAATGTCTGTCTGAATGTCTGTCTGAATGTCTGTCTGAATGTCTGTCTGAATGTCTGTCTGAATGTCTGTCTGAATGTCTGTCTGAATGTCTGTCTGAATGTCTGTCTGAATGTCTGTCTGAATGTCTGTCTGAATGTCTGTCTGAATGTCTGTCTGAATGTCTGTCTGAATGTCTGTCTGAATGTCTGTCTGAATGTCTGTCTGAATGTCTGTCTGAATGTCTGTCTGAATGTCTGTCTGAATGTCTGTCTGAATGTCTGTCTGAATGTCTGTCTGAATGTCTGTCTGAATGTCTGTCTGAATGTCTGTCTGAATGTCTGTCTGAATGTCTGTCTGAATGTCTGTCTGAATGTCTGTCTGAATGTCTGTCTGAATGTCTGTCTGAATGTCTGTCTGAATGTCTGTCTGAATGTCTGTCTGAATGTCTGTCTGAATGTCTGTCTGAATGTCTGTCTGAATGTCTGTCTGAATGTCTGTCTGAATGTCTGTCTGAATGTCTGTCTGAATGTCTGTCTGAATGTCTGTCTGAATGTCTGTCTGAATGTCTGTCTGAATGTCTGTCTGAATGTCTGTCTGAATGTCTGTCTGAATGTCTGTCTGAATGTCTGTCTGAATGTCTGTCTGAATGTCTGTCTGAATGTCTGTCTGAATGTCTGTCTGAATGTCTGTCTGAATGTCTGTCTGAATGTCTGTCTGAATGTCTGTCTGAATGTCTGTCTGAATGTCTGTCTGAATGTCTGTCTGAATGTCTGTCTGAATGTCTGTCTGAATGTCTGTCTGAATGTCTGTCTGAATGTCTGTCTGAATGTCTGTCTGAATGTCTGTCTGAATGTCTGTCTGAATGTCTGTCTGAATGTCTGTCTGAATGTCTGTCTGAATGTCTGTCTGAATGTCTGTCTGAATGTCTGTCTGAATGTCTGTCTGAATGTCTGTCTGGATGTCTGGATGTCTGTCTTAATGTCTTAATGTCTTAATGTCTGTCTGAATGTCTTAATGTCTTAATGTCTGTCTGAATGTCTGAATGTCTGAATGTCTTAATGTCTTAATTTCTGAATATCTGAATAAATAAAATATAATAATAAAATAGTTACACAACTGCTTGAGATACCACATTCTAGGAGGTTCAAGCGTAAATCACCATTGGATAATATCCTAATTTAGCAAATTGTTTAACGGAACAATTTTTATATTTTTATAGTAAATCATCAAAATATGTTAGTTAATTTAATGGTTTTTTTTTGTAGTATTATTATCTTATTTTATTTACTATTATTATATATTATTATTATATATTATTATTATTATTATTAACAATTCTTATGTTATTATCTTTATTTATTCTTATTTAGTTAATTTTTTTTAGTTTATATACATAAGCAAAGCAACTCATAGAATGTAATTACTGTTCTGATTGCTGTATAACAATAAATGAATTAAAAAAATTTTTTTTTTCACAACATACATTTAAAATTCGATTGAATGATTTATTTACTTTGATTTTGATTAATTTGATTTGATTTGACTAGTTAGCTAGATTTGTTTTGTTTCCTTGTATGTCGAGATTTTGTTTTCGTGCTTTATTTCTGAGATTGTCTGTCTGAATGTCTGAATGTCTGTCTGAATGTCTGAATGTCTGTCTGAATGTCTGAATGTCTGTCTGAATGTTTGAATGTCTGTCTGAATGTCTGTCTGAATGTCTGTCTGAATGTTTGAATGTCTGTCTGAATGTCTGTCTGAATGTCTGTCTGAATGTCTGTCTGAATGTCTGAATGTCTGAATGTCTGTCTGAATATCTGAATGTCTGTCTGAATGTCTGAATGTCTGTCTGAATGTCTGAATGTCTGTCTGAATGTCTGAATGTCTGTCTGAATGTCTGAATGTCTGTCTGAATGTCTGAATGTCTGTCTGAATGTCTGAATGTCTGTCTGAATGTCTGTCTGAATGTCTGTCTGAATGTCTGTCTGAATGTCTGTCTGAATGTCTGTCTGAATGTCTGTCTGAATGTCTGTCTGAATGTCTGTCTGAATGTCTGTCTGAATGTCTGTCTGAATGTCTGTCTGAATGTCTGTCTGAATGTTTGAATGTCTGTCTGAATGTTTGAATGTCTGTCTGAATGTTTGAATGTCTGTCTGAATGTCTGTCTGAATGTCTGAATGTCTGTCTGAATGTCTGTCTGAATGTCTGTCTGAATGTCTGTCTGAATGTCTGTCTGAATGTCTGTCTGAATGTCTGTCTGAATGTCTGAATATCTGAATGTCTGTCTGAATGTCTGTCTGAATGTCTGAATGTCTGTCTGAATGTCTGAATGTCTGTCTGAATGTCTGTCTGAATGTTTGAATGTCTGTCTGAATGTCTGTCTGAATGTCTGTCTGAATGTCTGTCTGAATGTCTGTCTGAATGTCTGTCTGAATGTCTGTCTGAATGTCTGTCTGAATGTCTGTCTGAATGTCTGTCTGAATGTCTGTCTGAATGTCTGTCTGAATGTCTGTCTGAATGTCTGTCTGAATGTCTGTCCGAATGTCTGTCCGAATGTCTGTCCGAATGTCTGTCCGAATGTCTGTCCGAATGTCTGTCCGAATGTCTGTCCGAATGTCTGTCCGAATGTCTGTCCGAATGTCTGTCGGAATGTCTGTCCGAATGTCTGTCCGAATGTCTGTCCGAATGTCTGTCCGAATGTCTGTCCGAATGTCTGAATGTCTGGCTGAATGTCTGAATGTCTGGCTGAATGTCTGTCTGAATGTCTGTCTGAATGTCTGAATGTCTGGCTGAATGTCTGGCTGAATGTCTGGCTGAATGTCTGGCTGAATGTCTGGCTGAATGTCTGGCTGAATGTCTGGCTGAATGTCTGTCTGAATGTCTGTCTGAATGTCTGTCTGAATGTCTGTCTGAATGTCTGTCTGAATGTCTGTCTGAATGTCTGTCTGAATGTCTGTCTGTCTGAATGTCTGTCTGTCTGAATGTCTGTCTGTCTGAATGTCTGTCTGAATGTGTGAATGTCTGGCTGAATGTGTGAATGTCTGGCTGAATGTGTGAATGTCTGAATGTCTGTCTGAATGTCTGAATGTCTGAATGTCTGTCGGCTCGTTATTTTAGTGACGGCTACAAATTGGAACAGATCAATTAAAATTATGTGAGTACTTACTTTAATTCAATTCTGTAATAATTATTAGATTGTGTAAGAGTAACGAGACACGTGAACGAGGTATCAGGTATTTTTCTTAATTTACTTTTCCGAATTTACAATGTCTTGTGGTCAGAGGTTACGCGTGCACTATAATCTTATTGCATCTGTCTGAATGTCTGAATGTCTGTCTGAATGTCTGTCTGAATGTCTGTCTGAATGTCTGTCTGAATGTCTGTCTGAATGTCTGTCTAAATGTCTGTCTGAATGTCTGTCTGAATGTCTGTCTGAATGTCTGTCTGAATGTCTGTCTGAATGTGTGAATGTCTGAATGTCTGTCTGAATGTCTGAATGTCTGTCGGCTCGTTATTTTAGTGGCGGCTACAAATTGGAACAGATCAATTAAAATTATGTGAGTACTTATTTTAATTCAATTCTGTAATAATTATTAGATTGTGTAAGAGTAACGAGACACGTGAACGAGGTATCAGGTATTTTTCTTAATTTACTTTTCCGAATTTACAATGTCTTGTGGTCAGAGGTTACGCGTGCACTATAATCTTATTGCATCGGTCTTAATTATCATTAGATAATTGCCGTTTTATATTTAACAGCTATTGTACGTTATTTTCTTGAGGACTATATCAATATTTTTATTATATTTTTTTAATTTTTATGTCAAAGCGTGTGCACGTGCCTATTGTGCAATTGCTATGAACCATGATTTTATATGTATTCATCAAACATTTTAGACAAAGACAGACCTCGTGTAAAGTAATCTTTGTGCATCGGTCTCCATAATAACTATGGCATTTTTAAAAAAACTGCATATTTTGGCTTGATTGAAAATAATGAATTCTTTTTATTTTACATCCAATTATATATATATATATATATATAATATAAAATAATTTATTTAATTTCATATAATTAAAACTATCAATTATATTGAGTTTGAGTTTGAATATTAGGGCCATTTTGAATGTTCGCGCGTTACGGTTGAGTGACATAGGTTAACTTCACGGCGAACTTGTCTCCAGCACTTTTTAGCGCGGGAATTAATGTCATGTAGCCTGTCAACTGTCAACTGTCATGTAGTATGTAAAAAATTAGTAATAATCCCTTATTAATTCTGCCGTCAAAGGATCGACATCTCTTGTAAATATATATGTAATATCCCGACGAATTAAACTGATTATTGATAAGTATATGTGTGTTAATTATTATATGGTATATTTATTTTAAGCTTGAAACATTGTGGTTAATGTAAACAATTGCGTAATTGTTTCTAGCTGATATTTATCAGTTATATATTATTATTATTATTATTAATAATAAGCATTTTCTTAATTTGCAGAACAACTTACCCGTCCAGGACATTATACAATAGATAATTCATAAGCTGGTCGGCTAAATCTGAGATAAGTATACTTATACTAGTTTTTGTAATCCCGATATGAATGAATTTGATAGTTATATATCTATTATTAGTATTATACTATTTTGCAGATTTTCACAGAAGCCGAGTACATTGAATTGCTTCTCATTTGTATTAAGAGGACTATTGGAATCCTTAGTGCTTATCAGAAATTTGAAGTTAAGGTAATTATACTATTATTTTGTCAATAGTTAATAGAATCATATAGATCTTAAAATTATTACACTTATTTCACAGATTTCGTAAATATATATTATTTAAAAAAATTGGAAGCTTGATTATTATTTTACATTATATTATATTTAATACATTTATTCACAGAACCTGTGTCTCTGCAGCACATCGCGCTATGGGCAATTTATATGCATTTGGATTGAGTCTCGGGTATATATCTGTGAATAAAAATTAATTTGATTTATTATATTGATTCATGAGAATAATTATTTCTTTCAGATGTTTGTCCAATTGGAGTCATGTTAATACTGCAAACCTCGTTGGAGTCTCGCGAACTTTACATTTTAGTACTAATTTTTGTTCAAAGTTTAATGTTTGTTGTAATAGCGTTGTTAGTTCAGTGTCAACAACAGTTTTAGTTCTGTCGTGACCGAATGTCTAATCCTGCATAATTGTAGAGGTATGTTAATTAAATAAATTATTTTACTTATTTATTTGAGCCTTGTGGCCAAGAATTCAATACTTTTGTTCGAATATATGTTTATAATGGATATTTTTTTGTGATTTGAAGATTTATTCAAATTGAAAATAGATTTGTAGCTGAAGAATAGTTGATTATGAATAGATCTTTTTTTTAAGTATGTTTTAACATTTGTAGATTCTATTATTCCGAAAATACTTCATCAAGGATAGATTTTTTTATTCGAATAGTTATAGATGAATTGTTATTTAAGTTTTAAGTTTTATTGTTAACATTAATATTGATAATAAGCATTTTTTTAATTTACAGAACATCTTATCCGTCCAGGACATTATACAATAGATAATTCATAAGCTGGTCGGCTAAATCTGAGATAAGTATACTTATACTAGTTTTTGTAATCTCAATATGAATGAATTTAATAGTTATATATCTATTATTAGTATTATACTATTTGCAGATTTTCACAGAAGCCGAGTACATTGAATTGCTTCTCATTTGTATTAAGAGGACTATTGGAATCCTTAGTGCTCATCAAAAATTTGAAGTTAAGGTAATTATACTATTATTTTGTCAATTATTTCACATATTTCGTAAATATATATATTATTTAAAGAAATTGGAAGCTTGATTATTATTTTACATTATATTATATTTAATACATTTATTCACAGAACCTGTGTCTTCAGCACATCGCGCTATAGGCAATTTATATGCATTTGGATTGAGTCTAGGGTATGTATTTGTGAATAAAAATTAATTTGGTTTATTATATTGATTTTCAATAATAATTATTTCTTTCAGATGTTTGTCCAATTGGCGTCATGTTACTAGGTACTATAAACCTCATTGGAGTTTCGTTGGAGATTTTACCAGAAGCCGAGTACGTTAAATTGTTACTCATTTGTACTAAGAAGACTATTGGAATCCTTAGTGCTCATCAGAAATTTGAAGTTAAGGTAATTATACTATTTTTTTGTCATATGGTTTCATTTGGTTGTAATTAATAGAATCATATAGATCTTGAAATTATTACTTATTTCACAGATTTTGTAAATATGTATTATTTAAAGATTATTATTTTACATTATATTATATTTAGTACATTTATTTACAGAACCTGTCTCTTCAGCACATTGCACTACGGGGCAATTTATATGCATTTGGATTGAGTTTTGGGTGTGTATCTGTGAATAAAATTTAATTTGATTTATTATATTGATTCATGATAATAATTATTTCTTTCAGATGTTTGTCCAATTGGCGTCATATTTATAGGCACTATAAACCTCATTGGAGTCTTGTTGGAGATTTTACCAGAAGCCGAGTACATTGAATTGTTACTCATTTGTATTAAGAAGACTATTGGAATCCTTAGTGCTTATCAGACATTTGAAGTTAAGGTAATTATACTATTATTTTGTCGTATGGTTTCATTTGGTTGTAATTAATAGAATCATATAGATCTTGAAATTATTACTTATTTCACAGATTTTGTAAATATGTATTATTTAAAGATTATTATTTTACATTATATTATAGTTAGTGCATTTATTCACAGAACCTGTGTTTCTTCAGCACATTGTGCTACGGGCAATTTATATGCATTTGGATTGAGTCTAGGGTATGTATTTGTGAATAAAAATTAATTTGGTTTATTATATTGATTTATAATAATTATTATTTCTTTCAGATGTTTGTCCAATTGGCGTCATATTAATAGGTACTATAAACCTTGTTGGAGTCTCATTGGAGATTTTACCAGAATCCGAATACATTAAATTGTTACTCATTTGTATTAAGAAGACTATTGGAATCCTTAGTGCTTATTAGAAATTTGAAGTTCAGGTAATTTTACTTATAACTTGCATACTTATAATCGTATTCACATGAGTATATAATTATAAATGATTAATATATTTTTACATGTTGCTGCTACAGGTCGAAATGTATTTAACCAATTTTATATGGAACTGAGAACTACATCTATTTATACTTATGGAGACAATAATAATGGCTACCCCGATGACAGAGACGGAATAACAATAGTAAGTAATGAGATATTTCATAGGAAACATACATCTTATAATTTTTGTAAATTTGGAACTTGCGAATAATGAATATCTAGTGTAGCCGGTGTAAATTTTATTTACCCAATATGTTCTTGAATTTATATACATAATGCCATCAAAAAGTCAACTGTTGAAAATAATTACATTGAAATCGAATATCTGAGAATAAATAATATGATTTGACTTATAAAATTATGTTCCTTTTGATATAGAATAAATGTTCTTATTAAATTTTTCAGTTTTTGGAGCTGGAATTGATGGAGCTGCTCAAATGTTGAACTTGGAATTAATTGGTGAAATAGTAAACACATGAAAGAAGTATATTGCTTGAAGTTTATTTTGTTAATGTAATTAAAATATTTCGAAAGTAGTGAAAAGTGTAAAAGTTTTGTGTGTGCAATGTGATTTATGTGTGAGGTGATTTATGTGTGAAGTGATTTTTGTGATACATCCCGAAGGAGTTTTTATTATCGGAGTATGAATGCTGACTTCCAGCTAATCAAGAAGGATTGTAAGGCGATATGGTAAGTGATATTCGTTTAAATGGCATGCTCATATACAGTACGATCACACCAAAGTCGCGGAAATATGATTGATATCGAGCAATGAAACTAATAATACATACTTATTTCAATTTAATCATGTTTACGTTATTGCTAATAACGTTGGCATATTCCATTACTTGTAAATGACTCGTAATTTCTCTGAGTTTTCAGACTTTTATAAAGTTAGTTTCATACAAATTAGTTTTCTTGTATGAATTCAAGGAATTCACAATTTAGCCTTTTTTTTTGATACTTTCTTGCAAATTATTTTTGTTTATGAATTAGTTAAATGTTCTAAATATCTTTACGCTTTTTCTATTCTTTCAGTATTTGTTTATTTCACAATAATATTAGTAAATAGTTAAGGAATTTGCGATTCAGTCTCTTTTATTTTGATACTTTCTTGCAAATTAATTTTTTTAGTTAGTTTAGTTAAAGAATTCGCCATTTAGCCTCTTTTTTATACTTTCTTGCAAATTAATTAGTTCTTTGTTAGTTTAAGGAATTCGCGATGTAGCCTCTTTTATTTTGATACTTTCTTGCAAATTAATTTGTTTTTATTAGTTTAGTTAAGGAATTCGCGATTTAGACTCTTTTATTTAGATACTTTCTTGCAAATTAACTTGTTTTTATTAGTTTAGTTAAGGAATTCGTGATTTAGCCTCTTTTATTTTAAAACTTTCTTGCAAATCAATTTGTTTTTATTAGTTTAGTTAAGGAATTCGCGATTTAGCCTCTTTTATTTAGATACTTTCTTGCAAATTAACTTGTTTTTATTAGTTTAGTTAAGGAATTCGTGATTTAGCCTCTTTTATTTTAAAACTTTCTTGCAAATCAATTTGTTTTTATTAGTTTAGTTAAGGAATTCGCGATTTAGCCTCTTTTATTTAGATACTTTCTTGCAAATTAACTTGTTTTTATTAGTTTAGTTAAGGAATTCGTGATTTAGCCTCTTTTATTTTAAAACTTTCTTGCAAATCAATTTGTTTTTATTAGTTTAGTTAAGGAATTCGTGATTTAGCCTCTTTTATTTTAAAACTTTCTTGCAAATTAATTTGTTTTTATTAGTTTAGTTAAGGAATTCGCGATTTAGCCTCTTTTATTTAGATACTTTCTTGCAAATTAACTTGTTTTTATTAGTTTAGTTAAGGAATTCGCGATTTAGTCTCTTTTATTTAGATACTTTCTTGCAAATTAACTTGTTTTTATTAGTTTAGTTAAGGAATTCGCGATTTAGCCTCTTTTATTTAGATACTTTCTTGCAAATTAACTTGTTTTTATTAGTTTAGTTAAGGAATTCGCGATTTAGCCTGTTTTATTTAGATACTTTCTTGCAAATTAATTTGTTTTTATTAGTTCAGTTAAGGAATTCGCCATTTAGTCTCTTTTATTTGATACTTTCTTGCAAATTAGTTATTTCATGTTAGTTTAGTTAAGAAATTCGCGATTTAGTCTCTTTTATTTTGATACTTTCTTGCAAATTAGTTATTTCATGTTAGTTTAGTTAAGAAATTCGCGATTTAGCCTCTTTTATTTTGATACTTTATTGCAAATTATTTTTTTTTGTTAGTTTAGCTAAGAAATTTGCGATTTAGCCTCTTTTATTTTGATACTTCATTGCAAATTAATTTTTTTTGTTAGTTTAGTTAAAGAATCCGCGATTTAGCCTTTTATTTTGATACTTTCTTGCAAATTGGTTATTTTTATGAATTAGTTAATTTTTAAATATCTTGACGCTTTTTCTATTTTTTCAGTATTTATTTCACAATAATATTAATAAATTTGAATCGTATTTACATTGAAAATTTTATTTATAATGTTTTTATGTCGTTTTCTGTGTATGCGTGAAGAATACAATATTTTAAATAGTTGCGGTTCTACAAAAGGACAAAACCAATTTTTGCATGACCTGTGTGATCTTACTGTACATATAACTAATTATGAATGCATTTTTTTCAGAAATATTAAAATAACTGTTTAAAATAAGTGTGATGTGCATAAGTGCCTTTAGTTTGGTGAACATATTAAAAATATAAAATTTAAAAAAAAGTGGTTCGAGTTGTAGCAGCGATGCCGAATTGGGTCAATTGGCCCCAGGTAGGACTATTGCGTTTGTAGGTTTTTTATGTAATGTTTTTTTGTCATTACCTTCATATTAGATTAAAATGTTTACCAACTTGTTTCAATGTCATTTAAATTTTTATTAGAAAAAAATCATTTATTAGATTAATGTTTTTTTTTACATAATGCCATTTTTTACATAAACAATCCTACAACGATTCGCAATAGTTTTGAATTACTTTGCATGCATGTTTTTCACAACATACATTAAAAATTAGATTGAATGACTTATTTACTTTGATCGTTTAATTTGATTCGATTTGACTATTAAGTTAGTTTTGTTTTGTTTCCTTGTATGTCGAGATTTTGTTCTCGTGCTTTATTTTTGAGACTTATTATGATTCGTAGATTTGTTTAAAGAATGAATATTTTTTTATCGTTGGAAGGTTTCAGTTCTACAATATTATTAGTTCTTATAAGGTTTTCTTAAATAGTTTTCATAAATAGTTGCTTTGTTTAGATTGAACATTGTTTTAATTCTTCGACGATTTTGCTATGATGGCGTTGTTAGTTCTTAAAGAGCTTCTTCAATCCGTCGATTTCTATAGCCATTAAAGGATTTTGGTCTCGATTTAATTGATTTTTCAAGAATTTTAACCGTACTTTGACTGAATATTCGTACCCTGTTTTAATTCTTCGATGGTGTTGCTTGTTAGTTGTTAAAGAGCTTCAATTCGTCGATTTCTATATTCATTGGAGGATTTTGGTCGATTTTATTCGTTCTTTCTTAATTGCACCGTCGTTTGTTCTTGTATCCTTAAATTTGTTTCTTTTTGATAAATTTGCTTCTTATTAGTTCGACGTAAATTTTGTTTAGGTGAATTAGTTTGTTTGAGTTGACTAATAATAATTTGTGGATAGTTGTTTGAAAAAAAAATTGAGGGAAAATAATTCTGGGAAAGAAAATTTTAAAGATAAAAATTTATCTATTACATATCCAAAGACACTTTGCTTTCTACCGTATATATTATATTCAAATCTACAAATTTTTTATTAAAAAAATATGTCTATTGCTCTTTACTGTATATATTATATTCTTCAAATCAAATTTTTTAAGTATATCGCTTCTTTGGAAGCATCTGATATTGCCATGTACTTGGCTTCTGTACTTGACAATGCTACAGTTTTCTGTTTAGAGTTTTCCCAAGATATAATACTATTGGAGAGTTTGAAACAAAAACCTGTGTATGATTTTCTATCAACGTTGTCACTTGCCCAGTCTGCATCAGTATATCCTACTAAATCTCTGTATCGTTTTTAAATTTTAAGCCATACTTTTTAGTGCCCTGCAAATACTTTAGCATCTTTTTGCACTTTTAAAGTGACTGCTATCATAGCAATCGTTAAATTGGCTAAGATAATTTAGACTATAAGCAATATCAGGTCTTGTCATAGCATCTAAATAGATTAGACTTCCAATGAGTTGTTGATAGGGAAACTCATGTCGAATTTTATCTGGAGACAATTTCAAATCACTTTCCATCGCAAGTTGTTACATTCATATATGACATGAGCATCAAACGTTTTCTTCTTTTTTTTTTTTAGACCTTTGTATTTCTATAACACTTTGTCCATAATCACTGCCAGCCTTTTGATTTTCATTTTTCTTACAAGCTACATTTCATTAACCCCCACTGAAACTGTTCTCTACTGGTTAAATTGAGTTTTTGTTAGACACTCTTGAATATTTTCCATAATCTATAACAGTGATTCCCAACCTTCTGAATGTCTGTCTGAATGTCTGTCCGAATGTCTGTCTGAATGTCTGTCTGAATGTCTGAATGTCTGAATGTCTGTCTGAATGTCTGTCTGAAGTCTGAATGTCTGGCTGAATGTCTGAATGTCTGAATGTCTGGCTGAATGTCTGAATGTCTGCTGAATGTCTGAATGTCTGGCTGAATGTCTGAATGTCTGCTGAATGTCTGAATGTCTGGTTGAATGTCTGAATGTCTGAATGTCTGAATGTCTGTCTGTCTGTTGAATGTCTGTCTGAATGTCTGTCTGAATGTCTGAATGTTTGAATGTCTGTCTGAATGTCTGATGAATGTCTGTCTGAATGTCGTCTGAATGTCTGTCTGAATGTCTGTCTGAATGTCTGTCTGAATGTCTGTCTGAATGTCTGTCTGAATGTCTGTCTGAATGTCTGTCTGAATGTCTGTCTGAATGTCTGTCTGAATGTCTGTCTGAATGTCTGTCTGAATGTCTGTCTGAATGTCTGTCTGAATGTCTGTCTGAATGTCTGTCTGAATGTCTGTCTGAATGTCTGTCTGAATGTCTGTCTGAATGTCTGTCTGATGTCTGTCTGAATGTCTGTCTGAATGTCTGTCTGAATGTCTGTCTGAATGTCTGTCTGAATGTCTGTCTGAATGTCTGTCTGAATGTCTGTCTGAATGTCTGTCTGAATGTCTGTCTGAATGTCTGTCTGAATGTCTGTCTGAATGTCTGTCTGAATGTCTGTCTGAATGTCTGTCTGAATGTCTGTCTGAATGTCTGTCTGAATGTCTGTCTGAATGTCTGTCTGAATGTCTGTCTGAATGTCTGTCTGAATGTCTGTCTGAAGTCTGTCTGAATGTCTGCGAATGTCTGTCTGAATGTCTGTCTGAATGTCTGTCTGAATGTCTGTCTGAATGTCTGTCTGAATGTCTGTCTGAATGTCTGTCTGAATGTCTGTTCTGAATGTCTGTTGAATGTCTGTCTGAATGTCTGTCTGAATGTCTGTGAATGTCTGTCTGAATGTCTGTCTGAATGTCTGTCTGAATGTCTGTCGAATGTCTGTCTGAATGTCTGTCTGAATGTCTGTCTGAATGTCTGTCTGAATGTCTGTCTGAATGTCTGTCTGAATGTCTGTCTGAATGTCTGTCTGAATGTCTGTCTGAATGTCTGTCTGAATGTCTGTTGAAGTCTGTCTGAATGTCTGTCTGAATGTCTGTCTGAATGTCTGTCTGAATGTCTGTCTGAATGTCTGTCTGAATGTCTGTCTGAATGTCTGTCTGAATGTCTGTCTGAATGTCTGTCTGAATGTCTGTCTGAATGTCTGTCTGAATGTCTGTCTGAAGTCTGTCTGAATGTCTGTCTGAATGT